>NW_027411732.1:0-213526 GCF_047663935.1 Musca autumnalis
AATTTCTATCTTCTTTGTAAACGCAATTCAATTCAATTTTTTTATTGAGTCTTTTCGAAAAATATTAATAAGTTCACAATTGCATTAAAAATAATAACTTAAAACTATTACGTGTTGTTTTAATTACAATATGTGAATGTAAAATAATCATTACAGCAACTAGCTTATTTCATAAACTGGGGAAACATGTTAAATAGAAACTGTAATGGTATACTGAGCTTGCTCCCGGCTCTTTCATATCTAGAGAGCGTGTCTCAATTTAATTGACTTATGCTATCCCTAACCTATCTAAATTAATATAAAAGGCATTAAAAACAAAAAATAAACTAAATAAATAAAATAAACACAAAATCCTATGCAATTAATTAGGATTTTAGACAGAAGGAACCGTAGGAAGGATTTTTATCCTCTATGAATTCCAGGAGAAACACGTAGGTAGAAATCTGGACACGCAACTGAAGCTAAATCCAAAGTTAAATCAATGCCGACTGCTGAAATATAATTAGTATTGTCCCATGTAAAAGTGGATTCAGATCGAACAGTTTCCTGAACTATGGAGTTTGCATGTCTAAGAAGTCGATTGACATAATTCTTAACAGCTTGCATGGCATACACCGAAATGGGGGTAACTCCCCGCAATGCCGTATATATAGTTGTTTGAAAAAGCGTTTATTAAAGCTTTGAAAATTTTTCCCTACACATAATCTAAGTATTTTCCTTTCAAAAACTTCCATTTCTTTAATCACCGTTGGAGAAATTTGGAACCAAATGGGAAAGGAATATAGTAATACTGGCCTAATGCATGTTTTGTATAATAACAATTTTGTTTGAACAGGTAATGTTTTACTATTAAATAATCCAATAAATGATCCTTTTATACGATTTGCCTTTTTTATGAAATTTCGAGCGTTCTCATTAAACTAATTTATTAAATTGCACACCCAAATACTTTATACTATCTCTAAATGGTATTTCTGTTCCATTTAAAACTAGTCTTAAAGATTTGCTCTCCGGCACAACCCATCTCTTACATTTACCCGAAGCGTTTCTCAAGCAAATTGCCTCACTTTTGGAGGAGTTAATTGTTATTCCCCATTGGTTATAAAACGTCACCACAGAACTTAGGTGATCTAAAACATAGTTCAACGCCTGCGCTGGAGATTCTGCATGAGCATATAAAAGGCAGTCATTAGCATACAACACTCCTAATGAATTATTTGTTGATGAGGAAAATCGTGCATATAAATGTTAAACAAATGGGGGGATAAAATCGAACCCTGTGGAACTCCACAAGATATATTACACAAATTAGATTTTGAATTGCCAAGTTGGAGATAAAATTGTCTATCGGTGAAGAAATTTTTAAAAAGTTTTACTATATGTACAGAAAAGCCTAACTGAATCATTTTAAAAATAATTCCATCTTGGTAGGTGCGATCAAATGCTTTTTCGACATCCAGCGCTACTGCGACTGTGCACGATTTTCTCTTAAGTTAGAAACTATGTCACAATTAAATTTGGTCAAAGCGTCAGACGTGGAGTGTCCTTTCCGGATGCCAAATTGAAGCGAAGTGATATAATTTAATTGCATGTCAAAATCCATTTTTTCGCGCAAAAATTTTTCAAATAATTTTCCTAAGTTAGACAATAAGGAAATGGGCCGTAAGTTATTGACATCTGTAGAGTTTTGTTTCTTTCTTATTGGTAGTATTTTTGCAACCTTCCATATTTTAGGGAAATACCAATTATTAAGACAATTATTATGAATAACAACTAAGTATAGAATAGCCGTATCGGGAAATTTTCTAATCAAAAAGTTTGATATACAGTCATTACCAGATGACTTTTTATTATTTAATGACGTAACTATCAATCGGACCTCTTGAACAGTAGTAAATCTGGACTCCGCAGATATATTAAGTGACCTTAAATCTTCACAAAAGGCTTGTAAATCGTCAGGAGCTTGGCTTATTGCATCACTAATTGAGCTCTCAATTGAAGAGACATCTGTATTTGGAGTTGGGCGTTATACACAAGTTCGAAGTGATTTCTAAGGCAATCTAACTTTTCTTGTTCGTTAGACAACGGGTTCCCATTTACTGAAATATTAATATCACCTGCCGTTTTTGACTTCCCTACTACACTGTAAATTTGTCTAAATGCATTTGGACCTGGGTTTATATTGCTTAACCTATCATTGAACAATTGGGCCTGTTCAATTTCTACACGTTGTTTTATTAGAATCTTTAAAAGTTGAATTTGCTTAGATAGTGTTATATATTCGGGGTTATGTCTATTCATATGTCTATGAAACAATCTTTTAAGGTCTCTTTGCATTATATGTTTTATTTTATACAGCTTTTTTGTAAACACGCAAATATATCGTTCGACGGCAAAGCAAAGTCGTGGTTCTGGCGTTTTTACCATGAAACTCAAGGTACATTTTCATGGCAGAGTTTATGTTAAACGTTAAGAAGACAATTCCGGGACGTTCTGACCGATAGTGAGATTATGGAGGGTATGCGTCGAAGAAGGCAAAGAAGTAACGAAGGTTTCGAAGATTTCGTATACACATTAACCTGTATAAGGGATTGGCTAAAGACCCCACTGTTCGAACAAGAATTTGCACAAGTAGTTATAAGAAATCTCCTCAATGAACTTCGGTACAAATTGCTCCACGTAAATAATCCGAACCTCTCTGTTCTACGTTCAGAAGTAAAGAAACATGAGAGATTTAATTAAGAAATAAAACAATGGCCCATTCCTAATAATATGTAATATTGGACTTAGAAAACGAATTTCAGAAATTTTGGTTGATAAAGAGGAAGAAGAAGATGAAGAGGACGTGGATGTTTTGAACATGTCGGTAATACGTGCTTGCTCACCCTGACTACAATAACAACTTTATTTTGCAATGCGACGCTAGCAGCACAGGACTGGTTGCAGTTTTAGCTCAAGTCGATGAAAACGGAGTAGAATGGCCGATCGCTTACATGTCGAAAAAGTTGAATGGTGCCCAGCGTAACTATACAGTAACTGACCTTGAGTGCCTAGCCGTGGTAGTAGCCATTAAGAAGTTCAGAATATACAACCGACCACGCGAGCCTGAAATGGCTAATGCGTCAAAATGATCTTAGCGAAAGGTTGGGTAGGTGGGCTCTCAAACTTCAAGGGTACAACTTCAATATAGAACACAATGAAGAGATAGGGAAAATGTTGAAGCCGATGCGCTATCTCGGAAGTTTGAGGGCCAAACCATTGCTGAAATAGACAATAACCTTTTACCTGCTATAGATTAACAATCATTAGCTTTTGGATCAGCAGAGTATAAATCCCTTCGAGACAATGTTGTTGGACAAAATTACCAGACTATATGGTTGTCGATAAGTTCGTTTATTTTAGGGATAGTTTTGATGACAATTCTCTATGGAAATTGGTCGTTTTAAAAGATCTTAGAGATAGTGTAATATTGTCATGTCATAACCAGCCGACATCAGCACATACTGGTATTGCCAAGACTTTGCACAGGTTACGAAGATTCTTTTAATGGCCTGGGATGGTTGCAGATGTGAGGAAATATATTAGGAATCGTGAACTCTGTCAGACTTCTAAGTTACCAAATCGGAGCTTGCGGCCTTTAATGGGTAACATGTAGGAATCTCATCGTCCATTCCAGAAATTATATGTTATTTGTATAGTACTGGATCATTTCTCGAATTTTACCTACCTGAAACCATTGAGAAAATTCAGTTTAAAGGATATTCTATAATTTATAAAGGAGGACATTTTTCATTGTTTTGGCGTTCCTGAAACTATAGTTTCGGACAATGGCAGTCAATTTAAATGTAAGGAATTCAATAACTTCATATCAAGCCATGGTGTTAGCCATGTATTTAGGGCCGTCCATGCTCCTCAGGCTAATGCTAGCGAGAGAGTTAATAGAAGTATTAATGAGGCACTCAGATCTTATATTCGGAAAGACCAACGTGAGTGGGATGTATACCTTAGCAGTATTAACTGCTCTCTCAGGAATAGCATCCATCAGTCAAAAGGTATTGCCCCATACTACGTTGTCTTTGGTCAGAATATGGTCAATCACGGTGATGACTATAAGCTAATGCGGAAATTGGACAATTTGTTAGATGGTCCACCGGAATTGAATAGGTCGGACAGATTTGCTTATCTCAGAGATATGGTACTAGAGCAAATGAAAATAGCTTATGAGAGAAATGTAAAGTCCTATAATTTACGCAGTAGGAGTAGAACATCTGATTTAGGACAGATTGTTACAAGAAGAAATTTCCCACAGAGTAGTATGATAAATTATTTAAATGCCAAATTAGCACCAGAGGGAATAAAAGCACGCGTATTGGATAAAATAGGAAATTGTAATTACAAGTTAGAAGATTGTAAAACCAAAAATGTTTGTTTTTGTACTGGGAGATGAATTTTGGCACTGTGTTTTACACTATATGGAAAGGTAACAAGAAAAACATAGTCCATTATAAAACATAAATTAGGAGTTTTCAAAAGTTTTATTAAAAAAATTCATTTCTTGGAAAATTATTAAAAGGAAAGGTCGTCAATTTTAAAATTAAATGTTGAACAATAAAATAGTGTTTTTTGTCGAAATTAATGTAATTAGACAATGGGCCAAATGAGCTTCATATAATCAAACTTCCGTTGTACTTCTTCATCAATAATCTGGCGAATCAATTCAAAGATATTTTTTTCGTGCATATTCCGTTGTGTGCGTTTGGGGAAGTTTTTTTTATTCAAAGGAGGTTGCCTTCTAAATATTCCGCTGTAAGCCTATCGATTCTATGCCTGTCAATGGACCAGTATTTCTCGAATTTGTAACCCTCTGAACCTAAAAATTTTAAACAAAATCCGATTGATGAGCGAACTGGTATTAAATTAAGCGTATGGTAAGTACTACATCATCCTAATAATTGAGACGAAATATTCCTGGAAATTTAATCGTCATCATCGCATTCGCCTGGAGATTTAATTTGTATATGAATTAATTGCATTTATTGAAGAATTGTTTGGTAAAACGCCATTTCGTTGTGAGAATTTGGACTCTGCAAATCCCAGTTTTTACGACTTCACGAAGTCCTTACCACACATATTCACTAGTATTACTATTATAATCATGATCACATAATATCTCGACGTCCTTTCGCTCCTAATTTCTTTAAATTTACGTAACCGGCAGTCCGTCGCATATTATGTTAATAAACGTATCTAATAGAGATCATTTGTTATTAATTGCCGATATTTATAGGACATCTCTAAGTAGTTTGTTAGGTTTTGCCAATCGCATTCCTCTTGACCATTAAGTATTTCAATAATGTCATCATGATTTAGTATTGACGTTCTTGACGAATAGTGCATATGCCGAGGAAATTTTGTGTGGTCTCAATCTCTCGCATGTAACATAACTTACACACCTTGTTTGAGTCATCTGTATCGAAATTTTTGTAACCTATAGGGATCGTCCCACTGCGAGCTTTAAATATCCATACAATTTGTTCATATGAGAACTTTTCATTAAATAAAAAACAAAATAAAACTGTGCTCTGTTCGGGTTTAGATATTTATATAAACGTAGGCTTTGATACTGCTCTTTTCTTTGCAGTTTTTCTTCGTATAAGTGTCGTTTAATATTGTGTAATAATTTACCACAGAAAGCATATCAGGTAGTTAGTGATGGCATTGTTAATGGCCATTCTATGTCGAATGAGTGGGCCAATCATTTTTATTCTTTTGCCCAAAAAGTATCTCGGGATAGGATAAGTTCTGACAGTCGATTTGGCAGTCTATTTCGTGTGTATCGAAACAGAGTTCTTCCTATGTAGTTTAGTTGAAGTCCAATTGTATATATTTATGTATCGTCAACTCCGGTTTCCAACATGATTATATAGTTTGGAGTGAAGCTTGGAACTCGCAAAATTCGCCTGAGAAAGTAACTTTGTACCACATTAATTTCTTTAAAAATAAGAGAAACCACACACTTGAGGCGCGTACGTTCGTATCGGTCAACAAACAGATAAAAAGAGCTTCCATTTAGCATTCATATTTACGTCTGGTCTTTCTATGAATTGTTTCCAGGTTGCGTGTATTGCATTCCTCGCTTCAGTATTTCGATACTCTATATGTTTGCCAAATTTCATTTTCGTGGTAAAATTCACTTCAAGATATTTGAACTCGATGGATATCTTTATTTCCATGCTATTGTAGGTCCATTTTTGATATTTGCTCAATTTGCCCACGTTTCTGAATACCATAATTTCTTATTTCGACAAATTTACCTCCAAACTCCACATTTTGCAGTACATCTCCAGGTTGCATATCACATTTTGTAGCACTGATATCATCTGCAGGTAAGACAATGTCTTCTGCATATAAAGGAGGTCGTACGTTAAGATCGCCGACGAAAATTCCACCTTCAACGAAATCGTGTGGATCATTTATATACAAAGTAAACAGCAACGGCGATTGAATGCATCCTTGCATATATTTTTTCTATCAACGGTGAAACTTTATAGGATATTCCGATTTGACGCAGTTTGTACATAAGTGCTTGTCTTGAAATATTGTCAAAAGCTGCTGTGAAGTCGATAAAAAATGAGTAAACTTTTCTATTTTCTTTTAGTTTTAAACAAACAATAGGAGCAATATTATAGACATTATCAATCGTTTTTTTCGGAATCCAGCTTGATATTCAGTTAGAATGTTATGTTCCTCAATTCAATTATATAGTCTTTCGTTGAAAAGTCCCATAAATATCTTCGCTCCACAATTCATAATAGATATGCCTCTGTAATTTGCTGGTTCATTAGGATTTCCTTTTTTATGTATTGGGAATATAATTGTTTTGCTGAAAAATGTTTCTATCTTTCCAGTACTATATATGATATTACATGCATCTAGAAGCTGATTATGAAACTCATCCGATGTGAGGAGAAAATTAGAACTATATGCCTACAAAATGTGCTGGTATGCAATATATCTGGAATTCCCAAAATTTGGTAACCTGGTAACTATTGGTGAGTGATATTGAGATAATAAGGTCGATTTATAATCATAATTACCATAAGTAACTATAATTCCCATTACCATAGGGTTAAGATAAGGAGGTCGATTTTGAAATAGGTACTATAAATTTGCAAATTTGGGATTCTGAAATTTGGAATGAATGTCACCGTTGATATGTTTGGTATTATTTCGAACGAACAGAAACCCACAATATGTGTACGAAAAGTTTTAATTTTATACCAGGTTGATTTGAAATAGGTACTATAAATTTGCAAATTTGGGATTCTGAAATTTGGAATGAACGTCACAGTTGATATGTTAAGTATTAGTTTTATACCATTAGAATTAGGCAGGTAGTAGTAGTAGTAAACTTTTTTATTGATTGAATATTTTCTTAATGCTATACAATTCATTTAAGCGAAACCATGTGTTATTTCTACAAAATTAAGAAGCTAAAGTATTTGGCGACATTGTTTTAAAATAAACATCTGTCGCATATTATCTTAATTAACTTATCTAATAGAGATAATTTAGTATTAATTGCCGATATTTATAGGACATCTCAAAGTAGTTTGTTAGATTTTGCCAATGGCCTCCACTTGACCATTAAGTATTCCAATAATGTCATTATGATTTAGGATTGATTTCCGAAATCTAACCGTCTATGTTCTTGAAGAATAGGGCATATGTCAAGGAAATGTAGTAGGGTCTCAATCTCTCGCAAGTTACATAACTTACACACCTTGTTCGAGTCATCTGTATCGAAATTGTTGTAACCTAAAGGGATCATCCTACTGCGAGCTTTAAATATCCATACAAGTTGTTCATATGAGAACTTTTCATTCAGATAAAATTGTGCTCTGTTCGGGTTTAGATATTTAAATAAACGTAGGCTTTGACACTGCTCTTTGTTTGCAGTTTTTCTTCGTATAAGTGTTGTTTCATATTGTGTAATAATTTACCACAGAAAGCATTCCAGCTGGTTAGTGAAGACATTGTTTGTGGCCATTCAATGTCGAATGTTTGGGCCAATAACTTTTAATTCTTTTGTCCAAAAAGTATCTCGGGATAGGATAAGTTCTGACAGTCGATTTGGCAGTCTATTTCGTGTGTATCGAAACAGAATTCTTTCTATGTAATTTAGATGAAGTTCAATTGTATATATTTGTGTATCTTCAACTCCGGTTTCCAACATGATTATATAGTTTGGAGTGAAGCTTGGAACTAGCAAGATTCGTTTGAGAAAATGTCTTTGTACCGCAGTAATTTCTTCAAAGTAAGAGAAAACACACACTTGACCTGCGTACGTTTGAATCGATCATCAAACAGATAATAAAAATAGGTAAAAAAAAAACTTTTTAAGTTAAACGGTTTTATGTTAAACATACATTGCAATGTTTAAGATAAATGTACCAAAAACCAAAAAATAATAAAATAGATACGGTCGTGGGAATTATAAATATATGCATAGACTAGACTAAAATAAAACCGTGGGGCACGTCAATTGTCTACAATCGTTGATTAAAATGTTTGTTTTGTAATGTTACACTATAATTAGGCAGTTGTTCAACCGACAACGATGGAGGTGTGATAGGTAGGGCTAGAATGTGGACACAAGCTAGCAAGCTCGATTCTAAGCGAGTGTTAGGGTTTCATAGTGGTGAGCGAGTAGTACTTTGTCGATTAAAGACAAACTGCGAGTAGTGAAACGATTCCTCGCCAGCCAGCAGTGTGAAT
Organism: Musca autumnalis; assembly: GCF_047663935.1. Lineage (NCBI taxonomy): Eukaryota > Metazoa > Arthropoda > Insecta > Diptera > Muscidae > Musca > Musca autumnalis. The sequence continues at coordinate 8,779 of NW_027411732.1, forward strand.
GTCCATCGATAAACTAGTTGCAACATCTCTTTCATTTACATGGAGTGTATAACTATTGGAATTTCCATGAGCAAGAAAATAGTAAGAAATTTCCTCACCGTCTGCGGGCCAACTGCCTAACGACGAATTATACGATTCTCCTATCGCACATTAAGTCGATAATTTGTAGACAATTGACGTGCCCCACGGTTTTATTTTAATCTAGTCTATGCATATATTTATAATTCCCACGACTGTATCTATTTTATTATTATTTGGTTTTTGGTACATTTACCTTAAACATTGCAATGTATGTTTAACATAAAACCGTTTAACTTAAAAAGTTTTTTTACCTATTTTTATTTTCTAGTTTTTAGTTTTTATTTCGCATTCTGTTTAATTCATTTAGTGCTTCATTATTGCAAGGTTTCTTGCCCGTTAGTTTATTGCAGTCCAACTCCTCTATACGTAGTCACTGCAAAGATCTTACTCTACTTCAAACAGTTTCGCACCTAAGTATACGGCTGCGTGATCCACAGCGCTGCCCTGCATTTTATGTATCCTAGAAGCCCATGATAGTATTAAAGGCAGCACACATCTGTGTGTATCGCTCCCGTTGTTTTGTTAACCTGGCTTCATATTTTCAGGCGTTTCTGATGTTATCATCTGTGTGTATCGCTCACGTTGCTTTGTTAACCTGGCTTCATATTCTTCAGGCGATTCTGACGCCGTCATTGGTGTATATCGCTGACGTTGCTTTTTTAACCTGGCCTCATATTGCTCAGGTGTTTTTGACGCTAATTGTTCCCGTCGTTTCTGTAATCGACTATTTCTATCACCTTCACTTTCTTTAGCTTGGTTTGCTTTATACTTTTCTTTCGCTTTTTGAAGCCTTCGTTTACGTTGTGTTGCAGTTTCTCTTTTATTTGTATTTGTGATTTTTTTGTATTTTTTTACCATTTTGTTCCCACGAGTAATGGACATTTAAAGGTCAGAGGTCCAATAAAGGGGCAAGGCTATGTTCAACAAGATGCGCCTGAGTCTTGAGGAGAAACGCTAACGACATGTCATTTTTATCTACGCTAATGCCATACAGTTCTCGGCGCGTTTTAACCTTTCACCTTAACTTGGGTGGTGTACCGCTAACGACGTATCATTTTTAGCCACCCTTACGCCACACAGACCTCAACACGATAAAAAAATCTTTACTTGGGTGGTGGATTCAGGCTGGATTAATCAGATACCTAAATTGCAGATTCAATTTTTAAATTTAAATCTTAATTATACGCCATTTAGTGGCTGCGCCCATCCTAAATATTGAGGTTGTATTGTGCACTGTTTTTTTCTTGTCAAGCCCTTTCATTTGATACCCATATTGGTGGGATTGATAAAAATTGTTATCAGCACTTTTGGTAGCGGCGGCCTTCAATTTTGCATAGTAAATTGTATTCTACTTGTTGAGACCTTTCATTTGATGGGATTGATAAAACCTAAGTTATCCGCCATTTTGTAGAGGCAGCCATCTTGGATTTTAATTTTATATAGTACATTGTATTCTACTGGTTGAGCACTTTCATTTGATACCCATATTGATGGGATTGATAAAACCTACGTTATCCGCCGTTTTGTAGCGGCCGGCATCTTGGATTTCAATTTTTTGTATATTGTATTCTGCTTGTTGAGCCCTTTCATTTGATACCCATATTAATGGGATTGATAAAACCTACGTTATCCGCCATTTTGTAGCGGCCGCCATCTTGGATTTCAATTTTTTTTATAGTATATTGTATTCAGCTTGATGAGCCCTTTCATTTGATACCCATATTGATGGGATTGATAATACCAACGTTATCCGCCATTTTGTAGCGTCGGCCATCTTGAGTTTATAATGATAATGAATAAACATAATTGTATTGTCACCAAAATCCAAAGTGTATACAAAAGGAAAACAAATCAGAAATGTTCGCGTTTCTTTCGAATAAGTAGTGGTCTTTCTCGAATAGATTAGCAGCTATTCGTTTTTCGCGCCTTCTATCAAATCTATTTTTAAAATTTTTATTTTCACAAGCATTTCATTACCCACCATATCAATTCTATCGAAAATAATATCTTCTTCAAAGTTTCAAAAGTTTCAAGGTTTCAAGACTCAAAAATATCGCGATTAAATTAATTTTTTTTTTGCATTATCGTGGTGAAAAAATCAATGGTTGAAAGTATATTTGTTTCGCATATTTTGGCAAACTTTTGTAAAACTGTATGAAATGGTCTGCTGGGTACAAACAAACAACACAAACAGCTGTTTCATACTTGCAGAAACTATCGTCTGTCAGGCTAAAAAGTTAATTCAAATTAAGTAGTTTTTAATGCAAATTAACTCTGCCGCCTGTCTAGGGTATAAGCGACAATTTATTTTCTAGTTTTAAGTGCATTTATTTAAATTAAATTATCACGATTCGGTGCCTTTAGATAATCCCGAAGACTTCGTGCCATCCAATAACGTTGACCTTGTGGGGTAAATGCGTGACAACAACTGCCAATGATGTATCGGATTCAAACCTAATGACAAGCCCAATGAAGCCGTATCTTCATAATCTTTGAGATGGATCACTTTCACCTCCTCATCACTTCCTTGGCCTGTAAAATTAATGACATCTTTTAAATCCGGTACAGGCCATTTTGATTTGTAGTACTTAAAATTTTCCTTAAACATTACTTTGCTTTTTCCGGACACAGTTAATGAACTAAATAAAACATTAAAATAATTGTGAGTCCAATGCGAAACAAAATACAAAATAAGTACAATGCTTGTTCTTCTCAATTTTATAAATAAAACATAAATATAATTTGTTAACTATCTTTTATTTTTAATTTTTAGTAAATACATTTTTTGACCATAACCAAATTACAGTCAATTTAGGTCGAAAATGTAGATGAAAATTTAAATTGGCTGAATTCGGGAAGTATCGTTATGTGGGGGCTACAGCTGAATCTGACCAATGTCCACAATTTTTTGTGGGGAAATTTCTGTACAATTGGGAACTTCAAATGCCAAGTTACAGCCAACTCGGATTAAAAATGAAGACAAAATCCTCAAAACACCTTAAATCGTGTGGTACCGCTATATGGGTGCTATAGTAAACAATGGACCCAATATTGGTTTTGTTTTCATATTCATGTATGGTCATCTAAATCTGAAAAGTGTGCAAAGTTTCAGTTCGATTGGTAAACTGCAACTGTGTTAAAAATGAGTTACTAGATTTGAATTAAATCGGGAGTTAACGATATATGGGGACTAAACTAAACCTTGATTTATGTTCACAATTTTTAGTGAGGAAATTCCTGACCATTGGGATATCCAAATGCCAAGTTAGAGCCAATTCGGGCTAAAATGAAGACAAAATTTTCAAAATACCTGAAATCAGGTGGTACCGTTATATGGGGCGGTAGGAAAAAAATTAACCCATATTGGTTTTGGTTCCATATTCATGTATTGTCATCCAAATCTGAAAAGTGCGCAAAGTTTTAGTTCCACTGTTCAACCCCATAGAACGGTACCTGCCTATATTCGGTATTTTTACGGTTATGGCCCACCGAGTGGCTGAGATTTGAAATTTTAGTGTTTGTTGGGGGTGTTCAAATTTCTCTCAGAAATTTATCAGTACAGTTCCACGACTTCATGTAGCCCTCATTAAGCAGTACCTCACGATTTTCGATATTTTGAAGCTTGCGGATCAAACACCCACCGACATTTTTCAAATTTGGTATTAAGTCTTCGTTGGAGGTAAAAACAGGTACACGTTTCGATATATGCTCCATAGAAAGGTACTATCCCGATTTTTGTAATTCTAAAGGTTGTGACGTCAATATCCCATATACAATATTCCAGAAGAGAATTATCAGTATAGGTCCATGTCCTCCTGTATCCCCATAGAAGCGTACCTCTTGATTTTCCGTGTTTTTAAGATTTTAGGCACATTATAGTATCGAAGTATTGGAAATTTGTTATTTAGTCTTCTTTCCGCCTGACATTTTTCAGGTATAGATTGACATTGTAATATATTGCCCATAGAACGGTACCTCCAGAATTTTGGTATTTTGAAGTTTAGTCACATTGGTTTACCGAAATTGCTGAAATTTGGTATTTATTCTTCGTCATAAACAAAAGGAAACTAATTGTTCCATTTTACTTTAATACAACTAGTGCTGGAGGGTAAAACGCCGTTCTTACGTGTTATGCCCTCAGCATTTATGCTAACGGGGGTATATAAATTAACGAAAGTACGTTTGGTTGATTCGAGTTTATTTGTAAAACTGAATAACTTAATCTAAGAAGACATTTAATAAACACTAAATTTATAATAGCAACCGCTGACACTGCGCCTCGTGTGTGGTGCTGAGTTTCATTGTGTTGAAAGTCAGAATGCTGATGTTGCTACTCGTGTGGAGTATTGCATTGCATTCTGTTGGACATTCGTAAACAGCCATTCCGTCTGGAATATTAGGGTGAGACGGAGACTGTGTTAACTCCTCCCACACTTAAGCGAGGGTCGTCCTCGGACCTCTGGTAGCTCTCGATGACAGCTTCAATATCGATGTTCTGTACCACTCGTTTCTGGCGCAATTTTAGGACAATGAAAAGACCAAAAATTAAGATTGAAGTTGCTAGCCCTGAAATTGCAGGACCTATCAGTGCCTTTGCCTTTACGTCGTTGATATGCTGTAGATTCTCTATGCTTAATCTTTGCAGATAAGGAAGACTTAGTATGTCTTGATGACCCCTGATATTGAGAATCGCTATTGAGGCTGTCGCATGTTTTTTTCATTATAATACCTTTCTGATTTCTGTAAGTGGATCCATTAATGGTAACTTCGTCCTCAAAGGTAATTAGAAATGTGCCGCAAACTGTGGTTGTAGAACCCTGTGTGTTCTCGTTAAGAATCATGACACCGTCATCAATAATTACCAAAGGCTCAAGGTGACTGGGTCGTGTGCTGCAATGGGCTTGGACGCCTGAATAAAGCTGTCGAGCGCATGTTTTTCAGATAGTTCTTGACAAAATGATGATGTTAGAGTAGCGCTACAATTTCCAATTGCCAACGTTTGTGTTCCGGAATCTGCAACATTGTTGCCAGCGAGGTGCAGTGTTGTTCCGTTGTGTTGAACAGGAAAAATAATGATTTTCTTACATTCTAAACTAGGCTTAGGGTACTTTATAATAAAATGTAATAGCTTACTATCTAACAGGACTTTAACAATAGATACTTCCAACAAATCTGCAATAGTTACAATAGATACTACTATAATCAACATCTTCCTCTTATATTAATCATATATTCTTGGTAACTTAATCATATATTCTTGCTAATTCTATTTGGTAATAAGTTAAATAAAGTTTAAGGAACTAACATTATATCAGGACTTGTGGTTGTATTTCCCGACTGCCTTATGGAGTAGTCAACTAAATGATTTGATTTAAAATTACCGTCGTCATTATCACATTATCAAGAAGATTTACTTTGTATATGAATTAATTGCATTTATTGAAGATTCGTTTGGTACAACGCCATTTCGTTGTGAGAATTTGGACTCTACAAATCCTAATTTTTAAGAATTCACGAAGTCCTTACCACACATATTCACTAGCATTACTACTATAATCAACATTTTTTTCTTATATTAATCATATATTCTTGGTAACTTAATCATATATTCTTGGTAATTCTATTTGGTAATAAGGTAAATAAAGTTTAAGGAACTAACATTATATCAGGACTTGTGGTTGTATTTTCCGATTGCCTTATGGAGTAGTCAACTAAACGATTTGATTTAATATTACCGTCGAATATTGTGTAAATTGTTTATCGATGCATTTTGTTACTAATTTTTTTTACAATTCGAATTTGCCTTTGAAATCTAAGATGGCCGCCGCTACCAAATGGCCCACCAATATGGGTATCAAACAAAAGGGCTTGACAAGAAGAATACAGTGCACTATACAGTACATCTTATACACCCGAAAGCCATACAGTTTCCAGCTAAGTACAATTACGGGACGGCTGAAAGAAGAATGTTGCCTTTAATACTATCATGGTGCAAATTTGTACAAATTTTGAGTTATCGTACAGACCTATTAATCGATCACGCTAACCGAATTTTCACAACAATCTTAGAGTTTCCGGATGGGCCTTGGAGAATATTATAAAACTCAATATATATATTAATAACGCGAAGTTAACTCCGGCTCAAAATTCATCACTACCTTTGAGAAATGCGTGCCTTACCATCAAAAACTATTATTTCAGAAAGTTTTATTTTATCATCATAATAATTGAGCCGAAAGATTCCTGGAATTTAATCACTGAGCCGAAAGATTCCTGGAATTTAATCATTGAGGCGAAAGATACCTGGAATTTAATCGTCATTATCACATTATCCAGAAGATGTAATTTGTATATGAATTAATTGCATTTATTGAAGATTCGTTTGGTACAACGTCATTTCGTTGTGAGAATTTGGACTCTACAAATCCTAATTTTTAAGAATTCACGAAGTCCTTACCACACATCTTCACTAGCATTACTACTATAATCAACATCTTTCTCTTATATTAATCATATATTCTTGGTAACTTAATCATATATTCTTGGTAATTCTATTTGGTAATAAGTTAAATAAAGTTTAAGGAACTAATATTATATCAGGACTTGTGGTTGTATTTCCCGATTGCCTTATGGAGTAGTCAACTAAACGATTTGATTTAAAATTACCGTCGAATATTGTGTAAATTGTTTATCGATGCATTTTGTTACTAATTTTTTTTACAATTCGAATTTGCCTTTAAAATCTAAGATGGCCGCCGCTACCAAATGGCTGATAACAATTTTTTATCAATCCCACCAATATGGGTATCAAATAAAAGGGCTTGACAAGAAGAATACAGTGCACTATACAGTACATCTTATACATTCGAAAGCCATACAGTTTCCAGCTAAGTACAATTACGGGACGGCTGAAAGAAGAATGTTGCCTTTAATACTATCATGGTGCAAATTTGTACAAATTTTGAGTTACCGTACAGACCTATTAATCGATCACGCTAACCGAATTTTCACAACAATCTTAGAGTTTCAGGATGGGCATTGGAGAAGATTATAAAACTCAATATTTATATTAATAACGCGAAGTTAACTCCGGCTCAAAATTCATCACTACCTTTGAGAAATGCGTGCCTTACCATCAAAAACTATGATGATTTTTATTTATTTTTGTCTTATTATGATGAAGGTCATTTATTTCAGAAAGTTTTATTTTATCATCATAATAATTGAGCCGAAAGATTCCTGGAATTTAATCATTGAGCCGAAAGATTCCTGGAATTTAATCATTGAGGCGAAAGATACCTGGAATTTAATCGTCATTATCACATTATCCAGAAGAAGTAATTTGTATATGAATTAATTGCATTTATTGAAGATTCGTTTGGTACAACGCCATTTCGTTGTGAGAATTTGGACTCTACAAATCCTAATTTTTAAGAATTCACGAAGTCCTTACCACACATCTTCACTAGCATTACTACTATAATCAACATCTTTCTCTTATATTAATCATATATTCTTGGTAACTTAATCATATATTCTTGGTAATTCTATTTGGTAATAAGTTAAATAAAGTTTAAGGAACTAATATTATATCAGGACTTGTGGTTGTATTTCCCGATTGCCTTATGGAGTAGTCAACTAAACGATTTGATTTAAAATTACCGTCGAATATTGTGTAAATTGTTTATCGATGCATTTTGTTACTAATTTTTTTTACAATTCGAATTTGCCTTTAAAATCTAAGATGGCCGCCGCTACCAAATGGCTGATAACAATTTTTTATCAATCCCACCAATATGGGTATCAAATAAAAGGGCTTGACAAGAAGAATACAGTGCACTATACAGTACATCTTATACATTCGAAAGCCATACAGTTTCCAGCTAAGTACAATTACGGGACGGCTGAAAGAAGAATGTTGCCTTTAATACTATCATGGTGCAAATTTGTACAAATTTTGAGTTACCGTACAGACCTATTAATCGATCACGCTAACCGAATTTTCACAACAATCTTAGAGTTTCAGGATGGGCATTGGAGAAGATTATAAAACTCAATATTTATATTAATAACGCGAAGTTAACTCCGGCTCAAAATTCATCACTACCTTTGAGAAATGCGTGCCTTACCATCAAAAACTATGATGATTTTTATTTATTTTTGTCTTATTATAATGAAGGTCATTTATTTCAGAAAGTTTTATTTTATCATCATAATAATTGAGCCGAAAGATTCCGGGAATTTAATCATTGAGCCGAAAGATTCCTGGAATTTAATCATTGAGGCTAAAGATACCTGGAATTTAATCGTCATTATCACATTATCCATAAGATGTAATTTGTATATGAATTAATTGCATTTATTGAAGATTCGTTTGGTACAACGCCATTTCGTTGTGAGAATTTGGACTCTACAAATCCTAATTTTTAAGAATTCACGAAGTCCTTACCGCACATATTCACTAGCATTACTACTATAATCAACATCTTTCTCTTATATTAATCATATATTCTTGGTAACTTAATCATATATTCTTGGTAAATCTATTTGGTAACAAATTAAATAAAGTTTATGGAACTAACATTATATCAGGACTTGTGGTTGTATTTCCCGATTGCCTTATGGAGTAGTCAACTAAACGATTTGATTTAAAATTACCGTCGAATATTGTGTAAATTGTTTATCGATGCATTTTGTTACTAATTTTTTTTACAATTCGAATTTGCCTTTGAAATCTAAGATGGCCGCCGCTAGCAAATGGCTGATAACAATTTTTTATCAATCCCACCAATATGGGTATCAAATAAAAGGGCTTTACAAGAAGAATACAGTGCACTATACAGTACATCTTATACACCCGAAAGCCATACAGTTTCCAGCTAAGTACAATTACGGGACGGCTGAAAGAAGAATGTTGCCATTAATACTATCATGGTGCAAATTTGTACAAATTTTGAGTTATCGTACAGACCTATTAATCTATCACGCTAACCGAATTTTCACAACAATCTTAGAGTTTCCGGATGGGCCTTGGAGAAGATTATAAAACTCAATATTTATATTAATAACGCGAAGTTAACTCCGGCTCAAAATTCATCACTACCTTTGAGAAATGCGTGCCTTACCATCAAAAACTATGATGATTTTTATTTATTTTTGTCTTATTATGACGAAGGTCATTTATTTCAGAAAGTTTTATTTTATCATCATAATAATTGAGCCGAAAGATTCCTGGAATTTAATCTTTGAGGCGAAAGATACCTGGAATTTAATCGTCATTATCACATTATCCCGAAGATGTAATTTGTATATGAATTAATTGCATTTATTGAAGATTCGTTTGGTACAACGCCATTTCGTTGTGAGAATTTGGACTCTACAAATCCTAATTTTTAAGAATTCACGAAGTCCTTACCACACATATTCACTAGCATTACTACTATAATCAACATCTTTCTCTTTTATTAATCATATATTCTTGGTAACTTAATCATATATTCTTGGTAATTCTATTTGGTAATAAGTTAAATAAAGTTTAAGGAACTAACATTATATCAGGACTTGTGGTTGTATTTCCCGATTGCCTTATGGAGTAGTCAACTAAACGATTTGATTTAAAATTACCGTCGAATATTGTGTAAATTGTTTATCGATGCATTTTGTTACTAATTTTTTTTACAATTCGAATTTGCCTTTGGTTCGAAGCCCAAATGGCAGAACTGCGAATTTAATTGAGGATACAGATATTGAAGAGGCGGTCCAACCGGTAGAAAGACAAATTGAGGAAAAAAATAAGTAAGTTGATCTCAAATATTATATTATTGCACTTTTAGATATGACTTCATTACCCGGATTTAGCACATTATCTGGTTTTATTTGCTAAATCCAGCCAAAATCTACCAGATTTCCCATACAAAAATAAATCCTCCTATTGAGTGGGTTTGTTTTAAATCTGGCATAAATCCTTGTATACAGCTCTGTTTTTTGCAACATGTTGCTAGAAAATACAAAAAGTCGCAAGCTGGCACAAGAAACAAAGTAGATGTACCGGTGAATTGCTACACTAAAAATAATTTAAAATGTAAAAATTTGTAAATTTGTTTTGATGTACAAAGTTGATTTTAATCAATCAACACTAATATTTATGATGTCTAAACGATAAAGGAATTAGTTTATTTATTTTAGATGGACAAACTGCGATAAAATAATTCTTTATTTGCTCTTTAGTTAGCATTAGTAGCATAATGTGCTAACATTTTCAGTATTAAACAATCAATTTGTAATTTGATGTATGTTTTTTGCATCTACCTTGGTAATTGTGCTATGAACAAAAATCAGCTGACTGTTATTTAAATCCTCAAAAATGTATATCTAAATGCAATGAGATTTGTACTGGATTTATTAAATCCAGTCGAGGATTTATGGCTAGTCTAAATGAGCTATTACATACATTACATTGTTACATACATACTTAGAAGTAAATTTTAATATTTTTGTTAATAATAAAAATGTTAATGTTCATAATGAATTCTAACCAAATACCAGTTTAATATTCATAAAACATAAGGTAATATTGGTATACATGATCACATATCCCGACGTCCTTTCGCTACTACTTTCTTTAACATCCTCTATCTAAATTCATTATCATTTATAAAATAAATTATTTAACCGGTAGTCCGAAAAACCCACCCATTTTCCCTGAGCAAGGCCGGAACTGAGTTTAGGACAGCGGTTTCGTTACATAATTTTTGGCGCCCAACGGGGACAGCATCTTTAAACATTGGTACCACACATTTGTACTTATACGGAATTTTGAGCCTCACATTTCCAATCGAATTTCTATTTTGACATTTTGGGATTGCAATATTGGCAGTATGTCTTTAGATAATCCTGATTTTCGTTGATTTGGAACATTGGAACGATGACTTAAGCCAATAAAATCAGAATCAAGGAACAGCAAGTTTAATGCTTCCTGATTTTACACTTTGGCTCAAATTTCAAAATATACTTAATCATATATTCTTGGTAATTATATTTGGCAATAAGTTAAATAAAGTTTAAGGAACTAACATTATATCAGGACTTGTGGTTGTATTTCCCGATTGCCTTATGGAGTAGATTTCATTTAAAACTACCGTCGAATATTGTATAAATTGTTTATCGATGCATTTTGTTACTAATTTTTTTTACAATTCGAATTTGCCTTTGGTTCGAAGCCCAAATGGCAGAACTGCGAATTTAATTGAGGATACAGATATTGAAGAGGCGGTCCAACCGGTAGAAAGACAAATTGAGGAAGTTATAGCCACAGGGGTTAGGACAAGACAGCAGACTCGTCGTGAAGCTGAGATGAATCGTCCGACTACATAGGAACAACCTGCTACTTCGGGCGGTAATACAAATAGTGACCAATATATTCAACAAGTAGTTAAGAAGTCTTTGGCAGACTTCCGCAGAGAAATGTCGGAAACTATATGTAGGGAGTTGAGAAATGTCATGTCAAACGTTAATTTGTCTTCCGGTTACGTAGGTTCAGGAACTAGTATTAATCAAAATACTAACTCATTCGATCCCCAAAGATGATCCAGTGGATCTATGACTAATCAGCCTGCATTATCAGCACATGCAATCTCTTATAGTATCACCACTCCTTCTGAGAAGATAGCTAATATGATAGATAACTGGCACATTACTTTTAAAGGAACATTAAATGACTTTCCTATAGAAGATTTTATATATAGGGTTAGAATTCTAGTCACACTTCATCTGAACGAAAATTTCGGTCTTCTTTGTAAACACGCACATATATGGCGTTTTTACCATGAAACTCAAGGTACATTTTCATGGCAGAGTTTATGTTAAACGTTAAGAAGACAATTCCGGGACGTTCTGACCGATAGTGAGATTATGGAGGGTATGCGTCGAAGAAGGCAAAGAAGTAACGAAGGTTTCGAAGATTTCTTATACACATTAACCTGTATAAGGGATTGGCTAAAGACCCCACTGTTCGAACAAGAATTTGCACAAGTAGTTATAAGAAATCTCCTCAATGAACTTCGATACGAATTGCTCCACGTAAATAATCCGAACCTCTCTGTTCTACGTTCAGAAGTAAAGAAACATGAGAGATTTAATTAAGAAATAAAACAATGTCCCATTCATAATAATATGTAATATTGGACTTAGAAAACGAATTTCAGAAATTGTGGTTGATAAAGAGGAAGAAGTGGATGAAGAGGACGTGGATGTTTTGAACATGTCGGTAATACGTGCTTGCTCACCCTGACTACAATAACAACTTTATTTTGCAATGCGACGCTAGCAGCAAAGGACTGGTTGCAGTTTTAGCTCAAGTCGATGAAAACGGAGTAGCAAGGCCGATCGCTTACATGTCGAAAAAGTTGAATGGTGCCCAGCGTAACTATACAGTAACTGACCTAGAGTGCCTAGCCGTGGTAGTAGCCATTAAGAAGTTCAGAATATACAACCGACCACGCGAGCCTGAAATGGCTAATGCGTCAAAATGATCTTAGCGGAAGGTTGGGTAGGTGGGCTCTCAAACTTCAAGGGTACAACTTCAATATAGAACACAATGAAGAGATAGGGAAAATGTTGAAGCCGATGCGCTATCTCGGAAGTTTGAGGGCGAAACCATTGCTGAAATAGACAATAACCTTTTACCTGCTATAGATTAACAATCATTAGCTTTTGAATCAGCAGAGTATAAATCCCTTCGAGACAATGTTGTTGGACAAAATTACCAGACTATATGGTTGTCGATAAGTTCGTTTATTTTAGGGCTAGTTTTGATGAGAATTCTCTATGGAAATTGGTCGTTTTAAAAGATCTTAGAGATAGTGTAATATTGTCATGTCATAACCAGCCGACATCAGCACATACTGGTATTGCCAAGACTTTGCACAGGATACGAAGATTCTTTTAATGGCCTGGGATGGTTGCAGATGTGAGGAAATATATTAGGAATCGTGAACTCTGTCAGACTTCTAAGGTACCAAATCGGAGCTTGCGGCCTTTAATGGGTAACATGTAGGAATCTCATCGTCCATTCCAGAAATTATATGTTATTTGTATAGTACTGGATCATTTCTCGAATTTTACCTACCTGAAACCATTGAGAAAATTCAGTTCGAAGGATATTCTATAATTTATAAAGCAGGACATTTTTCATTGCTTTGGCGTTCCTGAAACTATTGTTTCGGACAATGGCAGTCAATTTAAATATAAGGAATTCAATAACCATGCCATGTATTTAGGGCCGTCCATGCTCCTCAGGCTAATGCTAGCGAGAGAGTTAATAGAAGTATTAATGAGGCACTCAGATCTTATATTCGGAAAGACCAACGTGAGTGGGATGTATACCTTAGCAGTATTAACTGCTCTCTCAGGAATAGCATCCATCAGTCAATAGGTATTGCCCCATACTACGTTGTCTTTGGTCAGAATATGGTCAATCACGGTGATGACTATAAGCTAATGCGGAAATTGGACAATTTGTTAGATGGTCCACCGGAATTGAATAGGTCGGACAGATTTGCTTATCTCAGAGATATGGTACTAGAGCAAATGAAAATAGCTTATGAGAGAAATGTAAAGTCCTATAATTTACGCAGTAGGAGTAGAACATCTGATTTAGGACAGATTGTTACAAGAAGAAATTTTCCACAGAGTAGTATGATAAATTATTTAAATGCCAAATTAGCACCAGAGGGAATAAAAGCACGCGTATTGAATAAAATAGGAAATTGTAATTACAAGTTAGAAGATTGTAAAACCACAAATGTAGGTGTATGTCATGCCAAAGATGTTTGGTGAGATACACATAATCTTTTTGTTTTTGTATTGGGAGATGAATTTTGGCACTGTGTTTTACACTATATGGAAAGGTAACAAGAAAAACATAGTCCATTATAAAACATAAATTAGGAGTTTTCAAAAGTTTTATTAAAAAAATTAATTTCTTGGAAAATTATTAAAAGGAAAGGTCGTCAATTTTAAAATTAAATGTTGAACAATAAAATAGTGTTTTTTGTCGAAATTAATGTAATTAGACAATGGGCCAAATAAGCTTCATATAATCAAACTTCCGTTGTACTTCTTCATCAATAATCTGGCGAATCAATTCAAAGATATTTGTTTCGTGCATATTCCGTTGTGTGCGTTTGGGGAAGATTTTTTTATTCAAAGGAGGTTGCCTTCTAAATATTCCGCTGTAAGCCTATCGGTTCTATGCCTGCCAATGGACCAGTATTTCTCGAATTTGTAACCCTCTGAACCTAACAGTTTGATACAAAATCCGATTGATGAGCGAACTGGTATTAAATTAAGCGTATGGGAAGTACTACATCATCCTAATAATTGAGACGAAATATTCCTGGAAATTTAATCGTCATCATCGCATTCGCCTCGAGATTAATTTGTATATGAATTAATTGCATTTATTGAAGAATTGTTTGGTAAAACGCCATTTCGTTGTGAGAATTTGGACTCTGCAAATCCCAGTTTTTACGACTTCACGAAGTCCTTGCCACACATATTCACTAGTATTACTATTATAATCATTATCACATAATATCTCGACGTCCTTTCGCTCCTACTTTCTTTAATATCCCCTATCTAAATTCACTATCATCTATAAAATAAATTATTTAACCGGCAGTCCGTCGCATATTATGTTAATAAACTTATCTAATAGAGATCATTTGGTATTAATTGCCGATATTTATAGGACATCTCTAAGTAGTTTGTTAGGTTTTGCCAATCGCCTTCCTCTTGACCATTAAGTATTTCAATAATGTCATCATGATTTAGTATTGACGTTCTTGACGAATATGACATATGCCAAGGACATTTTGTGTGGTCTCAATCTCTCGCATTTTACATAACTTACACACCTTGTTCGAGTCATCTGTATCGAAATTTTTGTAACCTATAGGGATCGTCCCACTGCGAGCTTTAAATATCCGTACAAGTTGTTCATATGAGAACTTTTCATTTTCATTTCATTAATTTGTATATGAATTAATTGCATTTATTGAATAATTGTTTGGTAAAACGCTATTCCGTTGTGAGAATTTGGACTCTGCAAGTCCCAATTTTTACGACTTCACGAAGTCCTTACCACACATATTCACTAGTATTACTATTATAATCATGATCACATAATATCTCGACGTCCTTTCGCTCCTACTTTCTTTAACATCCCCTATCTAAATTCACTATCATCTATAAAATAAATTATGTAACCGGCAGTCCGTCGCATATTATGTTAATAAACTTATCTAATAGAGATAATTTAGTATTAATTGCCGATATTTATAGGACATCTCAAAGTAGTTTGTTAGATTTTGCCAATGGCCTTCCACTTGACCATTAAGTATTCCAATAATATCATTATGATTTAGGAATGATTTCCGAAATCTAACCGTCTATGTTCTTGGCGAATAGGGCATATGCCAAGGAAATGTTGTAGGGTCTCAATCTTTCGCAAGTTACATAACCTACACACCTTGTTCGAGTCATCTGTATCGAAATTGTTGTAACCTAAAGGGATCATCCTACTGCGAGCTTTAAATATCGATACAAGTTGTTCATATGAGAACTTTTCATTCAGATAAAATTGTGCTCTGTTCGGGTTTAGATATTTATATAAACGTAGGCTTTGACACTGCTCTTTGTTTGCAATTTTTCTTAGTATAATTGTTGTTTCATATTGTGTAATAATTTACCACAGAAAGCATTCCAGCTGGCTAGTGAAGACATTGTTTGTGGCCATTCAATGTCGAATGTTTGGGCCAATAATTTTAATTCTTTTGTCCAAAAAGTATCTAGTGATAGGATAAGTTCTGACAGTCGGCAGTCTATTTCGTATGTATCGAAACAGAATTCTTTCTATGTAATTTATATGAAGTCCAATTGTATATATTTGTGTATCTTCAACTCCGGTTTCCAACATGATTATATAGTTTGGAGTGAAGCTTGGAACTAGCAAGATTCGTTTGAGAAAATGTCTTTGTACCGCAGTAATTTCTTCAAAGTAAGAGAAAACACACACTTGATCTGCGTACGTTTAAATCGATCAACAAACAGATAATAAAAATAGGTAAAAAAAACTTTTTAAGTTAAACGGTTTTATGTTAAACATACATTGCAATGTTTAAGATAAATGTACCAAAAACCAAAAAATAATAAAATAGATACAGTCGTGGGAATTATAAATATATGCATAGACTAGACTAAAATAAAACCGTGGGGCACGTCAATTGTCTACAATCGTTGATTAAAACGTTTGTTTTGTAATGTTACACTATAATTAGGCAGTTGTTCAACCGACAACGATGGACGTGTGATAAGTAGGGCTAGAATGTGGACACAAGCTAGCAAGCTAGATTCTAAGCGAGTTTTAGGGTTTCATAGTGGTGAGCGAGTAGTACTTTGTCGACTAAAGACAAACTACGAGCAGTGAAACGATTCCTCGCCACCCAGCAGTGTGAATGTCCATCGATAAACTAGTTGCAACATCTCTTTTATTTACATGGAGTGTATAACTATTGGAATTTCCATGAACAAGAAAATAGTAAGAAATTTCCTCTCCGTCTGCGTGCCAAGTGCCTAACGACGAATTAAACGACTCTTCTATCGCACATTAAGTCGATAATTTGTAGACAATTGACGTGCCCCACGGTTTTATTTTAATCTAGTCTATGCATTTTTTTTTTGGTTTTTGGTACATTTATCTTAAACATTGCAATGTATGTTTAACATAAAACCGTTTAACTTAAAAAGTTTTTTTACCTATTTTTGTTTTCTAGTTTTTATTTCGCATTCTGTTTAATTCATTTAGTGCTTCATTATTGCAAGGTTTCTTGCCCGTTAGTTTATTGCAGTCCAACTCCTCTATACGTAGTCTCTGCAAAGATCTTACTCTACTTCAAACAGTTTCGCACCTAAGTATACGGCTGCGTGATCCACAGCGCTGCCCTGCATTTTATGTATTGTAGAAGCCCATGATAGTATTAAAGGCAACACACATCCGTGTGTATCGCTCACGTTGCTTTGTTAACCTGGCTTCATATTCTTCAGGCGATTCTGACGCCGTCATTTGTGTATATCGCTGACGTTGCTTTTTTAACCTGGCCTCATATTGCTCAGGTGTTTTTGACGCTAATTGTTCCCGTCGTTTCTGTAATCGACTATTTCTATCACCTTCACTTTCTTTAGCTTGGTTTGCTTTATACTTTTCTTTTGCTTTTTGAAGCCTTCGTTTACGTTGTGTTGCAGTTTCTGTTTTATTTGTGTTTGTGGTTTTTTTGTATTTTTTTACCATTTTGTTCCCACGAGTAATGGACATTTAAACGGTCAACCCTCCCAGAGGTCCAATAAAGGGGCAAGGCTATGTACAACAAGATGCGCCTGAGTCTTGAGGACAAACGCTAACGACATGTCATTTTTATCTACCTTAATGCCATACAGTTCTCGGCGCGTTTTAACCTTTCACCTTAACTTGGGTGGTGTACCGCTAATGACGTTTCATTTTTAGCCACCCTTACGCCACACAGTCCTCAACACGATAAAAAAAAATCTTGACTTGGGTGGTGGATTCAGGCTGGATTAATCAGATACCTAAATTACAGATTCAATTTATAAATTTAAATCTTAATTATACGTCATTTAGTGGCTGCGCCCATCTTAAATATTGAGGTTGTATAGTGCACTGTATTCTTCTTGTCAAGCCCTTTTATTTGATACCCATATTGGTGGGATTGATAAAACCTAAGTTATGCGCCATTTTGTAGCGGCGGCCATCTTAGATTTCAATTTTGCATAGTAAATTGTATTCTACTTGTTGAGACCTTTCATTTGATACCCATGTTGATGGGATTGATAAAACCTAAGTTATCCGCCATTTTGTAGAGGCAGCCATCTTGGATTTTAATTTTATATAGTACATTGTATTCTACTGGTTGAACACTTTCATTTGATACCCATATTGATGGGATTGATAAAACCTACGTTATCCGCCATTTTGTAGCGGCCGCAATCTTTGATTTCAATTTTTTGTATATTGTATTCTGCTTGTTGAGCCCTTTCATTTGATACCCATATTAATGGGATTGATAAAACCTACGTTATCCGGCATTTTGTAGCGGCCGCCATCTTTGATTTCAATTTTTTATAGTATATTGTATTCAGCTTGTTGAGCCCTTTTATTTGATACCAATATTGATGGGATTGATAATACCAACGTTATCCGCCATTTTGTAGCGGCGGCCATCTTGAATTTATAATGATAATGAATAAACATAATTGTATTGTCACCAAAATCCAAAGTGTATACAAAATTTCAGATTAATCGGTTGACAGGAAGAGGGTGAAATTTGAATTACTAAATTTGACCCAAGAATAAATAATAAAACAAACGGGGTGAGCTAAATAAAACCATTTAACAAACAGATAATAAAAATAGGTAAAAAACTTTTTATGTTAAACGGTTTTATGTTAAACATACATTGCAATGTTTAAGATAAATGTACCAAAAACCAAAAAAATAATAAAATAGATACAGTCGTGGGAATTATAATTATATGCATAGACTAGACTAAAATAAAACCGTGGGGCACGTCAATTGTCTACAATCGTTGATTAAAACGTTTGTTTTGTAATGTTACACTATAATTAGGCAGTTGTTCAACCGATAACGATGGACGTGTGATAAGTAGGGCTAGAATGTGGACACAAGCTAGCAAGCTCGATTCTAAGCGAGTTTTAGGGTTTCATAGAGGTGAGCGAGTAGTACTTTGTCGACTAAAGACAAACTACGAGCAGTGAAACGATTCCTCGCCACCCAGCAGTGTGAATGTCCATCGATAAACTAGTTGCAACATCTCTTTTTTTACATGGAGTGTATAACTATTGGAATTTCCATGAGCAAGAAAATAGTAAGAAATTTCCTCACCGTCTGCGGGCCAACTGCCTAACGACGAATTAAACGATTCTTCTATCGCACATTAAGTCGATAATTTGTAGACAATTGACGTGCCCCACGGTTTTATTTTAATCTAGTCTATGCATATGTTTATAATTCCCACGACTGTATCTATTTTATTATTTTTTGGTTTTTGGTACATTTATCTTAAACATTGCAATGTATGTTTAACATAAAACCGTTTAACTTAAAAAGTTTTTTCACCTATTTTTATTTTCTAGTTTTTATTTCGCATTCTGTTTAATTCATTAGTGCTTCATTATTGCAACGTTTCTTGCCCGTTAGTTTATTGCAGTCCAACTCCTCTATACGTAGTCCCTGCAAAGATCTTACTCTACTTCAAACGGTTTCGCACCTAAGTATACGGCTGCGTGATCCACAGCGCTGCCCTTCATTTTATGTATTGTAGAAGACCATGATATTATTAAAGGCAACACACATCTGTGTGTATCGCTCCCGTTGTTTTGTTAACCTGGCCTCATATTCTTCAGGCGATTCTGACGCCGTCATTTGTGTATATGGCTGACGTTGCTTTGTTAACCTGGCTTCATATTTTTCAGGCGTTTCTGACGCTATCATCTGTGTGTATCGCTCACGTTGCTTTGTTAACCTGGCCTCATATTGTTCAGGCGATTCTGACGCCGTCATTTGTGTATATGGCTGACGTTGCTTTTTTAACCTGGCCTCATATTGCTCAGGTGTTTTTGACGCTAATAGTTCCCGTCGTTTCTGTAATCGACTATTTCTATCACCTTCACTTTCTTTAGCTTGGTTTGCTTTATACTTTTCTGTCGCTTTTTGAAGCCTTCGTTTACGTTGTGTTGCAGTTTCTTTTTTATTTTTGTTTGTGGGTTTTTTGTATTTTTTTACCATTTTGTTCCCACGAGTAATGGACATTTAAACGGTCAACCCCCCCAGAGGTCCAATAAAGGGGCAAGGCTATGTACAACAAGATGCGCCTGAGTCTTGAGGAGAAACGCTAACGACATGTCATTTTTATCTACGCTAATGCCATACAGTTCTCGGCGCGTTTTAACCTTTCACCTTAACTTGGGTGGTGTACCGCTAACGACGTATCATTTTTAGCCACCCTTACGCCACACAGTCCTCAACACGATAAAAAAATCTTGACTTGGGTGGTGGATTCAGGCTGGATTAATCAGATACCTAAATTACAGATTCAATTTCTAAATTTAAATCTTAATTATACGTCATTTAGTGGCTGCGCCCATCTTAAATATTGAGGTTGTATAGTGCACTGTATTCTTCTTGTCAAGCCCTTTTATTTGATACCCATATTGGTGGGATTGATAAAAATTGTTATCAGCCATTTGGTAGCGGCGGCCATCTTAGATTTCAATTTTGCATAGTAAATTGTATTCTACTTGTTGAGACCTTCAATTTGATACCCATGTTGATGGGATTGATAAACCCTAAGTTATCCGCCATTTTGTAGAGGCAGCCATCTTGGATTTTAATTTTATATAGTACATTGTATTCTACTGGTTGAGCACTTTCATTTGATACCCATATTGATGGGATTGATAAAACCTAAGTTATGCGCCATTTTGTAGCGGCCGCCATCTCGGATTTCAATTTTTTGTATATTGTATTCTGCTTGTTGAGCCCTTTCATTTGATACCCATATTAATGGGATTGATAAAACCTACGTTATCCGCCATTTTGGATTTCATTTTTTTATAGTATATTGTATTCAGCTTGTTGAGCCCTTTCATTTGATACCCATATTGATGGGATTGATAATACCAACGTTATCCGCCATTTTGTAGCGGCGGCCATCTTGAATTTATAATGATAGTGAATAAACATAATTGTATTGTCACCAAAATCCAAAGTGTATACAAAATTTCAGATTAATCGGTTGACGGGAAGAGGGTGAAATTTGAATTACTAAATTTGACCCAAGAATAAATAATAAAACAAACGGGGTGAGCTAAATAAAACCATTTAATAATAAAAATGGTTCTATCTTCCCAGTACTACATATATTATATTACATGCATCTAAAAGCTGATTATGGAACTCATCCGTCCCATTAATGAAACACTCGTAAGGTGTTCTGTCACCACCTGCTGCTTTATTTCTTTTTAAACTTGCCAACATACTCATCAATTCGTGGATCGTAAGCATCATATCTAAATCTGTGACTTCTGAATAGTTTTTTCCAGCTTGATATTCAGTTAGAATTTTATGTTCCTCAATCGAATTATATGGTCTTTCGTTTAAAAGTCCGATAAATATCATCGATCTACAATTCATTAAAGATATGCCTCTCCAATGTGCTGGTTCATTAGGATCTCCTTTTTTATGTATTGGGAATATAATTGTTTTGCTGAAAAATTATTCTATCTTCCCAATACTATATGTGATATTACATCCATCTAAAAGCTTATCACGAAACTCATACGTGCCATTAATGAAAAACTCGTAAGGTATTCTATCATCACCTGCCGCTTAATTTCTTTTTAAACTTGCCAACATACTCTTCAATTCGTGGATCGTAAGCTCCATATCTAAATCTGCGACTTATGTGTTTTGTGATGCGTAGAAAATAAGAGAGATTTCGTTGGAATTATCGAGTAAATCTTCATAATAGTTCTTGAAAACTTCAGGGGTAATATTACTTCCACCTAGGTTTTTTGGTTACGGATTTCTCTGGCAGTTCTCCACCAATCTTTAGAGTTTTTGATATGATTATATTAAGGGTACATATCGATTTGTATTCTTTCTGTGACCTTATTTAACGCTTTTTATGATGTATATCATTTGTCCTCCTGTAAATTTTGATCAGCTTAAAGCTTTGTATTCTTACATTATTACAACTTCTATTATACCATTATTTTTTGGTTCAAATGACTGTTTTGTACTAAACAATTTAGCGCATGACTTTTTTATTATATCGCAAATTCGACTGAGACTAATTTGACTAGTTCCGGTACTACATTTGGAGCAATTTTGGTATTAGATGAAGGGATAGAATTGTGGTAGTGATGTGAATGCAATATATCTGGAATTCCCGTAATTTGGTAACATGGTAACTATTGGTGAGTGATATTGAGATAATGAAGTCAATTGGTAACTATAATTACCATAAGTAACTATAATTACCATTACCATAGGGTTAATATAAGGAGGTTGATTTTGAAATAGGTACTATAAATTTGCAAATTTGGGATTCTGAAATTTGGAATGAATGTCACCGTTGATATGTTTGGTATTAATACGAACGAATTTGAGTTCGATTTTCACAGAAACCCACAATAAGTGTACGAAAGGTATTAGTTTTATACCATTAGTATTAGGCAGGTAGTAGTAGTAGTAAACTTTTTTATTGATTGAATAATTTCTTAATACCATACAATTCATTTAAGTGAAACAATGTGTTATTTTTTGAAAATTAAGAAGTTAAAGTATTTGGCGACATTGTTTTAAAACAAACGTCTTTCGCATATTATGTTAATAAACTTATCTAATAGAGATCATTAGGATTAATTGCCGATATTTATAGGACACCTCTAAGTAGTTTGTTAGGCTTTGCCAATCGCCTTCCTCTTGAGCATTAAGTATTCCAATAATGTCATCATGATTTAGGACTGATTTCAGAAAAGCTAAACGTCTATGTTCTTGACGAATAGGGCATATGCCGAGGAAATGTTGTTAGGTCTCAATCTCTCGTATGTTACATAACATACAACCTTGTTCGAGTCATCTATATCGAAATTGTTGTAACCTAAAGGGATCATCTCACTGCGAGCATTAAATATCCATACAAGTTGTTCATACGAGAACTTTTCATTCAGATAAAACTGTGCTCTGTTTTTTCCTATAAGTGTCGTTTCATATTGTGTAATAATTTACCACAGAAAGCATTCTTGCTAGCTAGTGAAAACACTGTTTGTGTCCATTCTATGTCGAATGTTTTGGCCAATAATTTTAATTCCATTGTGTATGTATCGAAACAGAGTTCTTCCTATGAAGTCCAATTGTATATTTTTGTGTATCTTCAACACCGGTTTCCAACATCATTATATAGTTTGGAGTGAACCTTGGAACTCGCAAGATTCGTTTGACAAAATATCTTTGTACCGCATTAATTTCTTCAAAGTAAGAGAAACCACACACTTAAGACGCGTACGTTTGTATCGATCAACAAGCAGACACAAATAGCTTCCATTTAGTGTTCATATTTACGTCTGGTCTTTCTATGAATTGTTACCAGGTTGCGTGTATTGCATTCTTCGCTTCAGTATTTCGATACTCTATATGTTTGCCAAATTTAATTTTCGGGGTAAAAGTCACTCCAAGATATTTGAACTCGTTGGGTACCATTATTTCCATGCTATTGTAGGTCCATTTTTCATATTTGTCAATTTTCCCCCGATTCTGAGTACAATAATTTCTGATTTTGAAAAATTTACCTCCAAGCTCCACATTTTCCAGTACATCTCCAGTTTGTATATCATATTCTGTAGCACTTTGATATCATCTGCAAGTAGGACAATGCCATCTGCATATAAAAGAGGTCGTACGTTAAGATCGCAGACGAATAATCCACCTTCAACGAAATCGTGTAGATCACTTATATACAAAGCAAAAACGCTTGCTTCACACCATTCGTCGTTTCAAAGTATTCGGAGAGTTATCTTTCATCCCACACGGCGGACTGAGTATTTGCATATATTTTTTCTGTTAACGATGAAAATTTAAGGATATTCCGATCTGAAGCAGTTTGTATATAAGTGCTTGTCTTGAAATATTGTCAAAAGCTGTTTTGAAGTCCATAAAAAATGAGTAAAGTTTTCTATTTTCTTTTAGTTTTAAATCAACAATAGTAGCAATATTATAGACATTATCAATCGTTGAATAGTTTTTCGGAATCCAGTTTGATATTCAGTTAGAATTTTATGTTCCTCAATGTTGTATAGTGCACTGTATTCTTCTTGTCAAGCCCTTTTATTTGATACCCATATTGGTGGGATTGATAAAAATTGTTATCAGCCATTTGGTAGCGGCGGCCATCTTAGTTTTCAATTTTGCATAGTAAATTGTATTCTACTTGTTGAGACCTTTCATTTGATACCCATGTTGATGGGATTGATAAAACCTAAGTTATCCGCCATTTTGTAGAGGCAGCCATCTTGGATTTTAATTTTATATAGTACATTGTATTCTACTGGTTGAGCACTTTCATTTGATACCCATATTGATGGGATTGATAAAACCTAAGTTATGCGCCATTTTGTAGCGGCCGCCATCTCGGATTTCAATTTTTTGTATATTGTATTCTGCTTGTTGAGCCCTTTCATTTGATACCCATATTAATGGGATTGATAAAACCTACGTTATCCGCCATTTTGGATTTCAATTTTTTTATAGTATATTGTATTCAGCTTGTTGAGCCCTTTCATTTGATACCCATATTGATGGGATTGATAATACCAACGTTATCCGCCATTTTGTAGCGGCGGCCATCTTGAATTTATAATGATAGTGAATAAACATAATTGTATTGTCACCAAAATCCAAAGTGTATACAAAATTTCAGATTAATCGGTTGACAGGAAGAGGGTGAAATTTGAATTACTAAATTTGACCCAAGAATAAATAATAAAACAAACGGGGTGAGCTAAATAAAACCATTTAATAATAAAAATGGTTCTATCTTCCCAGTACTACATATATTATATTATATGCATCTAAAAGCTGATTATGGAACTCATCCGTCCCATTAATGAAACACTCGTAAGGTGTTCTGTCATCACCTGCTGCTTTATATCTTTTTAAACTTGCCAACATACTCATCAATTCGTGGATCGTAAGCTCCATATCTAAATCTGTGACTTCTGAATAGTTTTTTCGGAATCCAGCTTGAAATTCAGTTAGAACTTTATGTTCCTCAATCGAATTATATGGTCTTTCGTTTAAAAGTCCCATAAATATCATCGATCTACAATTCATGAAAGATATGCCTCTCCAATTTGCTGGTTCATTAGGATCTCCTTTTTTATGTATTGGGAATATAATTGTTTTGCTGAAAAATTATTCTATCTTCCCAATACTATATGTGATATTACATCCATCTAAAAGCTTATCACGAAACTCATACGTGCCATTAATGAAAAACTCGTAAGGTATTCTATCATCACCTGCCGCTTAATTTCTTTTTAAACTTGCAAACATACTCTTCAATTCGTGGATCGTAAGCTCCATATCTAAATCTGCGACTTATGTGTTTTGTGATGCGTAGAAAATAAGAGAGATTTCGTTGGAATTATCGAGTAAATCTTCATAATAGTTCTTGAAAACTTCAGGGGTAATATTACTTCCACCTAGGTTTTTTGGTTACGGATTTCTCTGGCAGTTCTCCACCAATCTTTAGAGTTTTTGATATGATTATATTAAGGGTACATATCGATTTGTATTCTTTCTGTGACCATATTTAACGCTTTTTATGATGTATATCATTTGTCCTCCTGTAAATTTTGATCAGCTTAAAGCTTTGTATTCTTACATTATTACAACTTCTATTATACCATTATTTTTTGGTTCAAATGACTGTTTTGTACTAAACAATTTAGCGCATGACTTTTTTATTATATCGCAAATTCGACTGAGACTAATTTGACTAGTTCCGGTACTACATTTGGAGCAATTTTGGTATTAGATGAAGGGATAGAATTGGGATCCTATAATTTTGCACTACGGTCACAGGTGATGTGAATGCAATATATCTGGAATTCCCGTAATTTGGTAACATGGTAACTATTGGTGAGTGATATTGAGATAATGAAGTCAATTGGTAACTATAATTACCATAAGTAACTATAATTACCATTACCATAGGGTTAATATAAGGAGGTTGATTTTGAAATAGGTACTATAAATTTGCAAATTTGGGATTCTGAAATTTGGAATGAATGTCACCGTTGATATGTTTGGTATTAATACGAACGAATTTGAGTTCGATTTTCACAGAAACCCACAATAAGTGTACGAAAGGTATTAGTTTTATACCATTAGTATTAGGCAGGTAGTAGTAGTAAACTTTTTTATTGATTGAATAATTTCTTAATACCATACAATTCATTTAAGTGAAACAATGTGTTATTTTTTGAAAATTAAGAAGTTAAAGTATTTGGCGACATTGTTTTAAAACAAACGTCTTTCGCATATTATGTTAATAAACTTATCTAATAGAGATCATTAGGATTAATTGCCGATATTTATAGGACACCTCTAAGTAGTTTGTTAGGCTTTGCCAATCGCCTTCCTCTTGAGCATTAAGTATTCCAATAATGTCATCATGATTTAGGACTGATTTCAGAAAAGCTAAACGTCTATGTTCTTGACGAATAGGGCATATGCCGAGGAAATGTTGTTAGGTCTCAATCTCTCGTGTGTTACATAACATACAACCTTGTTCGAGTCATCTATATCGAAATTGTTGTAACCTAAAGGGATCATCTCACTGCGAGCATTAAATATCCATACAAGTTGTTCATACGAGAACTTTTCATTCAGATAAAACTGTGCTCTGTTTTTTCCTATAAGTGTCGTTTCATATTGTGTAATAATTTACCACAGAAAGCATTCTTGCTAGCTAGTGAAAACACTGTTTGTGTCCATTCTATGTCGAATGTTTTGGCCAATAATTTTAATTCCATTGTGTATGTATCGAAACAGAGTTCTTCCTATGAAGTCCAATTGTATATTTTTGTGTATCTTCAACACCGGTTTCCAACATCATTATATAGTTTGGAGTGAACCTTGGAACTCGCAAGATTCGTTTGACAAAATATCTTTGTACCGCATTAATTTCTTCAAAGTAATAGAAACCACACACTTAAGACGCGTACGTTTGTATCGATCAACAAGCAGACACAAATAGCTTCCATTTAGTGTTCATATTTACGTCTGGTCTTTCTATGAATTGTTACCAGGTTGCGTGTATTGCATTCTTCGCTTCAGTATTTCGATACTCCATATGTTTGCCAAATTTAATTTTCGGGGTAAAAGTCACTCCAAGATATTTGAACTCGTTGGGTACCATTATTTCCATGCTATTGTAGGTCCATTTTTCATATTTGTAAATTTTCCCCCGATTCTGAGTACAATAATTTCTGATTTTGACAAATTTACCTCCAAGCTCCACATTTTCCAGTACATCTCCAGTTTGTATATCATATTCTGTAGCACTTTGATATCATCTGCAAGTAGGACAATGCCATCTGCATATAAAAGAGGTCGTACGTTAAGATCGCAGACGAATAATCCACCTTCAACGAAATCGTGTAGATCACTTATATACAAAGCAAAAACACTTGCTTCACACCATTCGTCGTTTCAAAGTATTCGGAGAGTTATCTTTCATCCCACACGGCGGACTGAGTATTTGCATATATTTTTTCTGTTAACGATGAAAATTTAAGGATATTCCGATCTGAAGCAGTTTGTATATAAGTGCTTGTCTTGAAATATTGTCAAAAGCTGTTTTGAAGTCCATAAAAAATGAGTAAAGTTTTCTATTTTCTTTTAGTTTTAAATCAACAATAGTAGCAATATTATAGACATTATCAATCGTTGAATAGTTTTTCGGAATCCAGTTTGATATTCAGTTAGAATTTTATGTTCCTCAATGTTGTATAGTGCACTGTATTCTTCTTGTCAAGCCCTTTTATTTGATACCCATATTGGTGGGATTGATAAAAATTGTTATCAGCCATTTAGTAGCGGCGGCCATATTAGATTTCAATTTTGCATAGTAAATTGTATTCTACTTGTTGAGACCTTTCATTTGATACCCATGTTGATGGGATTGATAAAACCTAAGTTATCCGCCATTTTGTAGAGGCAGCCTTCTTGGATTTTAATTTTATATAGTACATTGTATTCTACTGGTTGAGCACTTTCATTTGATACCCATATTGATGGGATTGATAAAACCTAAGTTATGCGCCATTTTGTAGCGGCCGCCATCTCGGATTTCAATTTTTTGTATATTGTATTCTGCTTGTTGAGCCCTTTCATTTGATACCCATATTAATGGGATTGATAAAACCTACGTTATCCGCCATTTTGGATTTCAATTTTTTTATAGTATACTAGCAAAATGCCCGCTACTTCGTATGCGGAAAGCATATAAAAAAGGAATAAACAATATATAATATGGAAATGACAAACACTGAAAATTTGGTCGCACTAATACCAATTTTAATCAATATTTATTTTTATCTTAGTACTGTACGTACCCCTTAAGTTCGATTTTCAAAAAGATCAGCCGTATCTCACCCTTACACATTAACAGCGAGATCAACGTTGCACACCAATACACACCCTAACTCCAAAAAATAAAAATTCCAGCACTGTCCCTACACCCAAAAACAAATTGAGTACCATTAAGTAATTTTGCTATACTTATGGTACGCATTTCGACGACATATCTCAGCCATACACGGACATTAATACAAAATAATTACAGTAAATTCCATAATAATTACAGTAATTCCAAATCTCAAGATTCCAGCTGTATCCGTTCGTCCAATTCCAAATTGTACCAAACTTAGTATCAAGTCGAACTCTTCGTATCCATAAGTAAGATTTTCCAAAACTACCTCAATCCTTCACTTTAGTAGTAATCTTACTTCCAAATTTCAGGATTCAAACTCTATCCGTTAAACCAAATTAAAATTGTAAAAAAATTTAGAACAATTTAGAATTTTCGTACCAATTTTCAAAACTTCCTCAACGCAACATGGCTACAATAATCATACTTTCAAATTGCAGGATTCCACCGCTATCCGTTCACCTACATACAAATTGTATTAAATTTAGTACCATAAGTTTGCTTTTTCAAAACAACCTGAATCCTACTTTTCGATTGTAATCGTAATTCCAAATTTCAGGATTCCAGCTCTATTAATTCACCCGAATCCAAATTGTATCAAATTTAGTACCATTTCTTTCCCAAACAAAAATTTCAGGATTCCAGGTCTACCCGTTCACCCAAATCCATATTGTACCATATTTAGTACCATATTTAGTACCATACGTACGACTTTTCAAAATTTCCTCAATACTACACTCCTGCAGTAATCTTAACTCCTAATTCCAACACTATCCGTTTACTAAAATTCAAATTGTACCAAATTTAGTGGTTTTCTTACCCATAAGTACGAATTTCCAAAACTACCTCAATTCTACTGTCCGGCAGTAATCTTAGTTCCGTTCATCCAAATCCAAATTGTACCAAATTTAGTACCATTTAGTACTTTTCGTACCCAAAGGTACGAATTTCCAAAACTATCTCAATCCTATACCTCTACAGTAATCTTAATTCAAAACTTTAGGATTCCACCTTTATCCGTTCACCCAAATCCAAATTTATTACTGCTCGTAATCATAAATTCGAACTTCCAAAACCATATCCTTATTTCAACGCCATTTCCCTACCTTGATTCCCATACCAAATTTGAAGATTCTAGCTTTATCCATTAAAAATATGCAATTGGTTCCAAATTTAGAAAGTTTTAGTACCTTTCGTACACTTATAGGTCGAGTTTCTAAATACCCTTTGGTACATCTTCCTAACTCTCCATCAATGACCACTCGTTCAAAATTTCAGAATTCTAGCTCTTCGCGTTTGCCTAATACAATGGATTCCATATTTAGTACACTTTAGCACTTTTCGTACCTTTCTACGACGAATTTCCAAAAACCCCTTTACACAAAAACAAATTGTACCAAATTCTGTACAATTCGATTTTCCAAAACAACCTTAATCCTTCACTTAAACAGTAACCATAATTCCAAATAACAGGATTCCACCGCTATCCGTGCACTCAAATCCAAGTTGTACCATTTGGTACATTTCGTACCCATAAGTACGAATTTCAAAAACTACTTCCATCTCAATCTTATACTCCAACAGCAGTCTGACCGAATTCCAGGATTCCAGCTCTATCCGTTCCCCCAAATCCAAATTGTATCACAGGTAGCACCACTTAGTAATTTTCGTACCCTTACTACCTCAGTCCTACACTCCAATAGTTATCTTAATTTCAAATTTCAGGACTCAAACACTATCCGTCACCCTAATCCAAATTCTACCTCTATAGCCTACCGCGAACGGGTTGCAAATTCTAACTCTTTCCGTTTACTAAAATTCATACTTTAAATTAAAATAAATAAAATTAAAATACTTAAAATTCAGGATTCCAGTTCTATCCGTTCACCCAAATCCAAATTGTAATAAATTTAGTACCATTTAGTACTATTCGTACACATAAATACGAATTTCCAAAATTTCCCCAATCCTATGCTCCAACAATAATCTCAATTTCAAATTTCAGGATTCCAGCTCTGTCCGTTCACTCGAATCCCTATTGTACCAAATTTAGTGCTTTTCGAACACATAAGTACGAATTTCCAAAACCACCCTCATATCTCAGTCCTACACTTCACAGTAATCTTAATTCCAAATTTCAGGTTTCCAGCTACATACATACGTTCACCCAAATCCAAATTGCACTAAATTTAGTACCATTTAGTACTTTTCGTACCCATAAGTACGAATTTTCAAAACTACCTCAATTCTACACCCCACCAGTAATCTCAATTCCAAATTTCGAGATTCCAACTATATCCGTTCACCCAAATCCCCATTGTCCCAAATTTAGTACCATTTAGTACTTTTCATTCACATAAGTAAGAAATTCCAAAACTTCCCCAGTCCTACACTCCAACAGTAATATAAATTCCAAATTTAAGGAATCCAGCTCTATCCGTTCACCCAAATCCAAATTGTACTAAATTTAGTACCATTTAGTACTTTTCGTACACTCAAGTTTCCAAAAACCCTTTAGTGCATCTTTCTTACTCTTCATCTGTGATCCTCAGTCCAAATTTGAGGAATCAAACTCTATCCGTTCACCCAAATCAGATTCCAGAGCTATCCGTTCACCCAAATACCCATTATACAAAATTTAGTTCCATTTAGTACTTTCCGTACACATAATTACTAATTTCCAAAACCACCCTCATATCTCAATCCTACACTTCAACAGTAATATTAATTCCAAATTTCAGGTTTCCAGCTCTTTCCGTTCATTCAAATCCAAATGGTACTAAATTTAGTACCATTTAGTGCTTTTCGTACGCATAAGTACGAATTTTCAAAACTACCTCAATCCTACACCCCACCAGTAATCTCAATTCCAAATTTCGAGATTCCAGCTTTTATCCGTTCACACAAATCCCCATTGTATCAAATTTAGTACCATTTAGTACTTTTCATACACATAAGTACGAATTTCCAAAAGTTCTTCAATCCTACACTCCAACAGTAATCTCAATTCCAAATATCAGGATTCCAGCTCTATCTGTTCACCCAAATCCCTATTGTACCAAATTTAGTACTACTTAGTACTTTTCGTACACATAAGCACGAATTTCCAAAACTACCCTCATATCTCAATCTTACACTACAACAGTAACCTTAATTCCGAATTTCAGGTTTCCAGCTCTTTACGTTCACCCAAATCTAAATTGTACTACATTTAGTACCATTTAGTACTTTTCGTATACATGATTGGTAATTTTCCAAACCATTTCCTTTTAGAAGCACCACTTCCCAACGTTGATTTCCATACCAAATTCCTATATTGCTGGGGCCTATTATTGATTTCATTAATTATTTAGCGATTTCTTCAAATTACAGATGTTGAAATTGAACAGTTATGACTTTCATTGATTTGCAAACATTTAGTTATTCACGACATCTGTTGCAATGGAAGATAACAAATGTCTTGTCTTTCTATTATTTAGTGGTTTACGATAAAATAAGTGCGCCTAGAAGTAAACTACAAAATTTGAAATTATGTGTGATCGTTTACGGTATCATGAAGTTATAGCATTGTTAATTTGACACATGTCTTGCAGAGGGCCAACTAAGTGCATAAGTACGTAATAATAATGAAAAATAAGGATTTTTGTTGTAGTTATTTTTTGTGGTTCCAGGACGAATTTTCTAAAACCCGGCCTTATCTCGCACATTTGCATCAACAGTGACCCACTGGTAAAATTTCAAGGTCCTAGCTTTAGCGGTTTTGGCTGGGCGTTGCTGATGAGTCAGTCAGTCAGTCAGTCAGTCAATCACTTATCACCAAGCTCATTTATATATATAGAAGATGTATTCAGCTTGTTGAGCCCTTTCATTTGATACCCATATTGATGGGATTGATAATACCAACGTTATCCGCCATTTTGTAGCGGCGGCCATCTTGAATTTATAATGATAGTGAAAATTTGAAAATTTCAGATTAATCGGTTGACAGGAAGAGGGTGAAATTTGAATTACTAAATTTGACCCAAGAATAAATAATAAAACAAACGGGGTGAGCTAAATAAAACCATTTAATAATAAAAATGGTTCTATCTTCCCAGTACTACATATATTATATTACATGCATCTAAAAGCTGATTATGGAACTCATCCGTCCCATTAATGAAACACTCGTAAGGTGTTCTGTCATCACCTGCTGCTTTATATCTTTTTAAACTTGCCAACATACTCATCAATTCGTGGATCGTAAGCTCCATATCTAAATCTGTGACTTCTGAATAGTTTTTTCGGAATCCAGCTTGAAATTCAGTTAGAACTTTATGTTCCTCAATCGAATTATATGGTCTTTCGTTTAAAAGTCCCATAAATATCATCGATCTACAATTCATGAAAGATATGCCTCTCCAATTTGCTGGTTCATTAGGATCTCCTTTTTTATGTATTGGGAATATAATTGTTTTGCTGAAAAATTATTCTATCTTCCCAATACTATATGTGATATTACATCCATCTAAAAGCTTATCACGAAACTCATACGTGCCATTAATGAAAAACTCGTAAGGTATTCTATCATCACCTGCCGCTTAATTTCTTTTTAAACTTGCCAACATACTCTTCAATTCGTGGATCGTAAGCTCCATATCTAAATCTGCGACTTATGTGTTTTGTGATGCGTAGAAAATAAGAGAGATTTCGTTGGAATTATCGAGTAAATCTTCATAATAGTTCTTGAAAACTTCAGGGGTAATATTACTTCCACCTAGGTTTTTTGGTTACGGATTTCTCTGGCAGTTCTCCACCAATCTTTAGAGTTTTTGATATGATTATATTAAGGGTACATATCGATTTGTATTCTTTCTGTGACCTTATTTAAAGCTTTTTATGATGTATATCATTTGTCCTCCTGTAAATTTTGATCAGCTTAAAGCTTTGTATTCTTACATTATTACAACTTCTATTATACCATTTATTTTTTGGTTCAAATGACTGTTTTGTACTAAACAATTTAGCGCATGACTTTTTTATTATATCGCAAATTCGACTGAGACTAATTTGACTAGTTCCGGTACTACATTTGGAGCAATTTTGGTATTAGATGAAGGGATAGAATTGGGATCCTATAATTTTGCACTACGGTCACAGGTGATGTGAATGCAATATATCTGGAATTCCCGAAATTTGGTAACATGGTAACTATTGGTGAGTGATATTGAGATAATGAAGTCAATTGGTAACTATAATTACCATAAGTAACTATAATTACCATTACCATAGGGTTAATATAAGGAGGTTGATTCTGAAATAGGTACTATAAATTTGCAAATTTGGGATTCTGAAATTTGGAATGAATGTCACCGTTGATATGTTTGGTATTAATACGAACGAATTTGAGTTCGATTTTCACAGAAACCCACAATAAGTGTACGAAAGGTATTAGTTTTATACCATTAGTATTAGGCAGGTAGTAGTAGTAGTAAACTTTTTTATTGATTGAATAATTTCTTAATACCATACAATTCATTTAAGTGAAACAATGTGTTATTTTTTGAAAATTAAGAAGTTAAAGTATTTGGCAACATTGTTTTAAAACAAACGTCTTTCGCATATTATGTTAATAAACTTATCTAATAGAGATCATTAGGATTAATTGCCGATATTTATAGGACACCTCTAAGTAGTTTGTTAGGCTTTGCCAATCGCCTTCCTCTTGAGCATTAAGTATTCCAATAATGTCATCATGATTTAGGACTGATTTCAGAAAAGCTAAACGTCTATGTTCTTGACGAATAGGGCATATGCCGAGGAAATGTTGTTAGGTCTCAATCTCTCGTATGTTACATAACATACAACCTTGTTCGAGTCATCTATATCGAAATTGTTGTAACCTAAAGGGATCATCTCACTGCAAGCATTAAATATCCATACAAGTTGTTCATACGAGAACTTTTCATTCAGATAAAACTGTGCTCTGTTTTTTCCTATAAGTGTCGTTTCATATTGTGTAATAATTTACCACAGAAAGCATTCTTGCTAGCTAGTGAAAACACTGTTTGTGTCCATTCTATGTCGAATGTTTTGGCCAATAATTTTAATTCTTTTGCCCAAAAAGTATCTCCATTGTGTATGTATCGAAACAGAGTTCTTCCTATGAAGTCCAATTGTATATTTTTGTGTATCTTCAACACCGGTTTCCAACATCATTATATAGTTTGGAGTGAACCTTGGAACTCGCAAGATTCGTTTGACAAAATATCTTTGTACCGCATTAATTTCTTCAAAGTAAGAGAAACCACACATTTAAGACGCGTACGTTTGTATCGATCAACAAGCATATACAAATAGCTTCCATTTAGTGTTCATATTTACGTCTGGTCTTTCTATGAATTGTTACCAGGTTGCGTGTATTGCATTCTTCGCTTCAGTATTTCGATACTCTATATGTTTGCCAAATTTCATTTTCGGGGTAAAAGTCACTCCAAGATATTTGAACTCGTTGGGTACCATTATTTCCATGCTATTGTAGGTCCATTTTTCATATTTGTCAATTTTCCCCCGATTCTGAGTACAATAATTTCTGATTTTGACAAATTTACCTCCAAGCTCCACATTTTCCAGTACATCTCCAGTTTGTATATCATATTCTGTAGCACTTTGATATCATCTGCAAGTAGGACAATGCCATCTGCATATAAAAGAGGTCGTACGTTAAGATCGCAGACGAATAATCCACCTTCAACGAAATCGTGTAGATCACTTATATACAAAGCAAAAACACTTGCTTCACACCATTCGTCGTTTCAAAGTATTCGGAGAGTTATCTTTCATCCCACACGGCGGACTGAGTATTTGCATATATTTTTTCTGTTAACGATGAAAATTTAAGGATATTCCGATCTGAAGCAGTTTGTATATAAGTGCTTGTCTTGAAATATTGTCAAAAGCTGTTTTGAAGTCCATAAAAAATGAGTAAACTTTTCTATTTTCTTTTAGTTTTAAATCAACAATAGTAGCAATATTATAGACATTATCAATCGTTGAATAGTTTTTCGGAATCCAGTTTGATATTCAGTTAGAATTTTATGTTCCTCAATCCAATTATATAGTCTATCGTTTAAAAGTCAAATAAATATCTTCTCTCCACAATTCATGAAAGATATGCCTCTGTAATTTGCTGGTTCATTACTATCTCCTTTTTATGTATTGGGAATATAATTGTTTTGCTGAAAAATGGTTCTATCTTCCCAGTACTATATATGATATTACATGCATCTAAAAGCTGATTATGAAACTCATCCGTGCCACTAATGAAAAACTCGTAAGGTATTCTATCATCACCTGCCGCTTTATTTCTTTTTAAACTTGCCAACATACTCATCAATTCGTGGATCGTAAGCTCCATATCTAAGTAGTTTGTTAGGCTTTGCCAATCGCCTTCCTCTTGAGCATTAAGTATTCCAATAATGTCATCATGATTTAGGACTGATTTCAGAAAAGCTAAACGTCTATGTTCTTGACGAATAGGGCATATGCCGAGGAAATGTTGTTAGGTCTCAATCTCTCGTATGTTACATAACATACAACCTTGTTCGAGTCATCTATATCGAAATTGTTGTAACCTAAAGGGATCATCTCACTGCAAGCATTAAATATCCATACAAGTTGTTCATACGAGAACTTTTCATTCAGATAAAACTGTGCTCTGTTTTTTCCTATAAGTGTCGTTTCATATTGTGTAATAATTTACCACAGAAAGCATTCTTGCTAGCTAGTGAAAACACTGTTTGTGTCCATTCTATGTCGAATGTTTTGGCCAATAATTTTAATTCTTTTGCCCAAAAAGTATCTCCATTGTGTATGTATCGAAACAGAGTTCTTCCTATGAAGTCCAATTGTATATTTTTGTGTATCTTCAACACCGGTTTCCAACATCATTATATAGTTTGGAGTGAACCTTGGAACTCGCAAGATTCGTTTGACAAAATATCTTTGTACCGCATTAATTTCTTCAAAGTAAGAGAAACCACACATTTAAGACGCGTACGTTTGTATCGATCAACAAGCATATACAAATAGCTTCCATTTAGTGTTCATATTTACGTCTGGTCTTTCTATGAATTGTTACCAGGTTGCGTGTATTGCATTCTTCGCTTCAGTATTTCGATACTCTATATGTTTGCCAAATTTCATTTTCGGGGTAAAAGTCACTCCAAGATATTTGAACTCGTTGGGTACCATTATTTCCATGCTATTGTAGGTCCATTTTTCATATTTGTCAATTTTCCCCCGATTCTGAGTACAATAATTTCTGATTTTGACAAATTTACCTCCAAGCTCCACATTTTCCAGTACATCTCCAGTTTGTATATCATATTCTGTAGCACTTTGATATCATCTGCAAGTAGGACAATGCCATCTGCATATAAAAGAGGTCGTACGTTAAGATCGCAGACGAATAATCCACCTTCAACGAAATCGTGTAGATCACTTATATACAAAGCAAAAACACTTGCTTCACACCATTCGTCGTTTCAAAGTATTCGGAGAGTTATCTTTCATCCCACACGGCGGACTGAGTATTTGCATATATTTTTTCTGTTAACGATGAAAATTTAAGGATATTCCGATCTGAAGCAGTTTGTATATAAGTGCTTGTCTTGAAATATTGTCAAAAGCTGTTTTGAAGTCCATAAAAAATGAGTAAACTTTTCTATTTTCTTTTAGTTTTAAATCAACAATAGTAGCAATATTATAGACATTATCAATCGTTGAATAGTTTTTCGGAATCCAGTTTGATATTCAGTTAGAATTTTATGTTCCTCAATCCAATTATATAGTCTATCGTTTAAAAGTCAAATAAATATCTTCTCTCCACAATTCATGAAAGATATGCCTCTGTAATTTGCTGGTTCATTACTATCTCCTTTTTATGTATTGGGAATATAATTGTTTTGCTGAAAAATGGTTCTATCTTCCCAGTACTATATATGATATTACATGCATCTAAAAGCTGATTATGAAACTCATCCGTGCCACTAATGAAAAACTCGTAAGGTATTCTATCATCACCTGCCGCTTTATTTCTTTTTAAACTTGCCAACATACTCATCAATTCGTGGATCGTAAGCTCCATATCTAAATCTGCGACTTCTGTGTTTTGTGGTGCGTAGTAAATAAGAGAAATTTCGTTGGAATTATTGAGTAAATCTTCATAATAGTTCTTGAAAACTTCAGGGGTTATATCACTTCCAACTAGGTTTTTTTGGGTACGGATTTCCCTGGCAGTTCTCCACTAATCTTTACAGTTTTTGATATGATTTAGGCTATTAGAAATGGTGATGTAGTACGATGTTTTATTGAGGGAACATATCGATTTGTATTCTTTCTGTGACCTTATATAACGCTTTTTATCATCTATGTCATTTGTCCTCCTGTAAATTTTGAGCAGCTTAAAGCTTTGTATTCTTGCGTTGTTACAACTTCTATTATACCATTTATTTTTTGGTTCAAATGACTGTTTTGTACTAAACAATTTAGCGCATGACTTTTTTATTATATCGCAAATTCGACTGAGACTCATTTGACTAGTTCCGTCGGCTGTGCGTAAATTTTCATTGATCTTTTTGGGTAATTACTCTTATCTTCATCTTTCCATATGATCTTTGGTAAAAGTGACATATATTTAAAATTCTGTAAATCGGATTTAAAAGTGATAGTTTTAGTGAATTCAACAATACATTGAAGTATTTCCTTAGACACAGCACAAATATCGTTTACTGATTCACCCAAGGTTAGGTAAGGTTAGGGGATGTGCAGCCACTAATTTGTGACTGCGTCACTCGGAGACCTTCCGGTCCATTGTGATCATGCAGTAGAATAAAGCTGCAAGAAAAGAGGAGATGGAAAAGAGAGGATAGGGTTAAGAAATAAAAAGAGGAAGTTGTTAGAAAGGTATAGAACAAATATATTACAAGAAAGATAAAGAGGGGAGGAATAGTTTCAGAATTAATTTACGCGTTCAGGTTGCGCTGTCCCAGCCACTTCAGATTTTTGATGATGTTGTAGATCACAGCAGGTTCCACAGTTGAGTAGAAAGTTAGATACGGTGGAAAGTGAACACCTAC
Organism: Musca autumnalis; assembly: GCF_047663935.1. NCBI lineage: Eukaryota > Metazoa > Arthropoda > Insecta > Diptera > Muscidae > Musca > Musca autumnalis. Next base: position 47,348 of record NW_027411732.1, read on the forward strand.
TAATCTATGCCCTCTACGGGCCAAGGCTGGACAACGACACAGGATGTGCTCGATCGTCTCTAACTCCTCCTCATCCTCACAGAGTCTGCAGTAGTCAGTAGCATCCTCATCAAATTTGATGGTATGGGCCCTGATATAGCAGTGTCCAGAGTAACGACGGGAGTCACCGTCGTTACTCTAACTTCAGCTTTACTCAGGTTAAACAGAGCGTTCCTTCTTTTGACTGACAGAGACGGACATATGGATCTTGCCACAATGCACCTAGGTTCATTATGCCACAATTCACTGGCTCTTTCGTCTGAGAACGTTTCAATTTTTTTTAAGAAATGACAAATGTGTGTTTTGATAGAGTCAGCGATAGCTAGTTCTGTAGACTGCGATCCTCGTCTAGCTAATTCGTCTGCTCTTTCATTATCCAAATTACCATAAGTAACTATAATTACCATTACCATAGGGTTAATATAAGGAGGTTGATTTTGAAATAGGTACTATAAATTTGCAAATTTGGGATTCTGAAATTTGGAATGAATGTCACCGTTGATATGTTTGGTATTAATACGAACGAATTTGAGTTCGATTTTCACAGAAACCCACAATAAGTGTACGAAAGGTATTAGTTTTATACCATTAGTATTAGGCAGGTAGTAGTAGTAAACTTTTTTATTGATTGAATAATTTCTTAATACCATACAATTCATTTAAGTGAAACAATGTGTTATTTTTTGAAAATTAAGAAGTTAAAGTATTTGGCGACATTGTTTTAAAACAAACGTCTTTCGCATATTATGTTAATAAACTTATCTAATAGAGATCATTAGGATAAATTGCCGATATTTATAGGACACCTCTAAGTAGTTTGTTAGGCTTTGCCAATCGCCTTCCTCTTGAGCATTAAGTATTCCAATAATGTCATCATGATTTAGGACTGATTTCAGAAAAGCTAAACGTCTATGTTCTTGACGAATAGGGCATATGCCGAGGAAATGTTGTTAGGTCTCAATCTCTCGTATGTTACATAACATACAACCTTGTTCGAGTCATCTATATCCAAATTGTTGTAACCTAAAGGGATCATCTCACTGCGAGCATTAAATATCCATACAAGTTGTTCATACGAGAACTTTTCATTCAGATAAAACTGTGCTCTGTTTTTTCCTATAAGTGTCGTTTCATATTGTGTAATAATTTACCACAGAAAGCATTCTTGCTAGCTAGTGAAAACACTGTTTGTGTCCATTCTATGTCGAATGTTTTGGCCAATAATTTTAATTCTTTTGCCCAAAAAGTATCTCCATTGTGTATGTATCGAAACAGAGTTCTTCCTATGAAGTCCAATTGTATATTTTTGTGTATCTTCAACACCGGTTTCCAACATCATTATATAGTTTGGAGTGAACCTTGGAACTCGCAAGATTCGTTTGACAAAATATCTTTGTACCGCATTAATTTCTTCAAAGTAAGAGAAACCACAAACTTAAGACGCGTACGTTTGTATCGATCAACAAGCAGATACAAATAGCTTCCATTTAGTGTTCATATTTACGTCTGGTCTTTCTATGAATTGTTACCAGGTTGCGTGTATTGCATTCTTCGCTTCAGTATTTCGATACTCTTTATGTTTGCCAAATTTAATTTTCGGGGTAAAAGTCACTCCAAGATATTTGAACTCGTTGGGTACCATTATTTCCATGCTATTGTAGGTCCATTTTTCATATTTGTCAATTTTCCCCCGATTCTGAGTACAATAATTTCTGATTTTGACAAATTTACCTCCAAGCTCCACATTTTCCAGTACATCTCCAGTTTGTATATCATATTCTGTAGCACTTTGATATCATCTGCAAGTAGGACAATGCCATCTGCATATAAAAGAGGTCGTACGTTAAGATCGCAGACGAATAATCCACCTTCAACGAAATCGTGTAGATCACTTATATACAAAGCAAAAACACTTGCTTCACACCATTCGTCGTTTCAAAGTATTCGGAGAGTTATCTTTCATCCCACACGGCGGACTGAGTATTTGCATATATTTTTTCTGTTAACGATGAAAATTTAAGGATATTCCGATCTGAAGCAGTTTGTATATAAGTGCTTGTCTTGAAATATTGTCAAAAGCTGTTTTGAAGTCCATAAAAAATGAGTAAACTTTTCTATTTTCTTTTAGTTTTAAATCAACAATAGTAGCAATATTATAGACATTATCAATCGTTGAATAGTTTTTCGGAATCCAGTTTGATATTCAGTTAGAATTTTATGTTCCTCAATCCAATTATATAGTCTATCGTTTAAAAGTCAAATAAATATCTTCGCTTCACAATTCATGAAAGATATGCCTCTGTAATTTGCTGGTTCATTACTATCTCCTTTTTATGTATTGGGAATATAATTGTTTTGCTGAAAAATGGTTCTATCTTCCCAGTACTATATATGATATTACATGCATCTAAAAGCTGATTATGAAACTCATCCGTGCCATTAATGAAAAACTCGTAAGGTATTCTATCATCACCTGCCGCTTTATTTCTTTTTAAACTTGCCAACATACTCATCAATTCGTGGATCGTAAGCTCCATATCTAAATCTGCGACTTCTGTGTTTTGTGGTGCGTAGTAAATAAGAGAAATTTCGTTGGAATTATTGAGTAAATCTTCATAATAGTTCTTGAAAACTTCAGGGGTTATATCACTTCCAACTAGGTTTTTTTCGGTACGGATTTCCCTGGCAGTTCTCCACCAATCTTTAGAGTTTTTGATATGATTTAGGCTATAAGAAATGGTGATGTAGTACGATGTTTTACTGAGGGAACATATCGATTTGTATTCTTTCTGTGACCTTATATAACGCTTTTTATCATCTATGTCATTTGTCCTCCTGTAAATTTTGAGCAGTTTAAAGCTTTGTATTCTTGCGTTGTTACAACTTCTATTATACCATTTATTTTTTGGTTCAAATGACTGTTTTGTACTAAACGATTTAGCGCATGACTTTTTTATTATATCGCAAATTCGACTGAGACTCATTTGACTAGTTCCGTCGGCTGTGCGTAAATTTTCATTGATCTTCTTAGGTAATTACTCTTATCTCCATCTTTCCATATGATCTTTGGTAAAAGTGACATATATTTAAAATTCTGTAAATCGGATTTAAAAGTGATAGTTTTAGTGAATTCAACAATACATTGAAGTATTTCCTTAGACACAGCACAAATATCGTTTACTGATTCACCCAAGGTTAGGTTAGGTTAGGGGATGTGCAGCCACTAATTTGTGACTGTGCCACTCGGAGACCTTCCGGTCCATTGTGATCATGCAGTAGAATAAAGCTGCAAGAAAAGAGGAAATGGAAAAGAGAGGATAGGGTTAAGAAATAAAAAGAGGAAGTTGTTAGAAAGGTATAGAACAAATATATTACAAGAAAGATAAAGAGGGGAGGAATAGTTTCAGAGGAGGAAAACATATTTATTGTTACTGGTAGGCAGAATAGTTGAATTAATTTACGCGTTCAGGTTGCGCTGTCCCAGCCACTTCAGATTTTTGACAGTTGAGTAGAAAGTTAGATACGGTGGAAAGTGAACACCTACTAATCTATGCCCTCTACGGGCCAAGGCTGGACAACGACACAGGATGTGCTCGATCGTCTCTAACTCCTCCTCATCCTCACAGAGTCTGCAGTAGTCAGTAGCATCCTCATCAAATTTGATGGTATGGGCCCTGATATAGCAGTGTCCAGTAGTGACTCCCGTCGTTACTCTAACTTCAGCTTTACTCAGGTTAAACAGAGCGTTCCTTCTTTTGACTGACAGAGACGGACATATGGATCTTGGCACAATGCACCTAGGTTCATTATGCCACAATTCACTGGCTCTTTCGTCTGAGAACGTTTCAATTTTTTTTTAAGAAATGACAAATGTGTGTTTTAATAGAGTCAGCGATAGCTAGTTCTGTAGACTGCGATCCTCGTCTAGCTAATTCGTCTGCTCTTTCATTATCCAAATAGTCGCGGTGTCCTGGTACCCAGCATAGCCGAAAGCCGTTAGTTAGCGTTTCCAAGGCTGATCTAGACTTAAGGACGATATCGGATTTGATGTTGCAGGATTTGATGGCTCTAAGAGCCGCTTGACTATCCACAAAGATAGTCACCGGTTCAAAGATTTCTGCATCCAAACTTTTTACCAATTCCGCTGCCTTCCAAATCGCGAAGTTTTCAGCCTGAAAAACACTACAGTTGCTGTCTAGCCTGTAGGTGTACTCAAGAGATAGTCTTTTACAGTAGACGCCAGCCCCGGTACTTTCCTCCATCTTGGAACCGTCTGTATTAAAAGCCAGACCGTCCAGAGGGGGGATACTGCGGTTCCAGTCGTCTCTACTCGGTATAACGACGTCTATATCGTCAAATCTAAGGACTGGTGATATATAGTCGCTCAGTTTTCCGCGTTGGTTCACATTTATGCCTGATTCGCTCAGGATACATCCATGCCCATAGGTACAACCGCGCCAGAGATCCTGTTCATGCAGCCGTAGGGCACTACGAGTTGCCTGACACTTAATGCTGAGACTCAGTGGTTTTAAGTTCAGCATTGCGTTCAGAGCAGCCTGTGGTGTGCTCCTGGTGGCTCCAGTTATGAGAATCGAGGCAGCTCTTTGTACCATGTCAAGCCTACCGGATGTCGATTTTTGGCGCAGTGAGTACCCCCAAACAAGAGAACCATAGGATAAGATGGGTCTACCCACGGTGTTATACAGCCAGTGTATAATCTATGGGTTTAGACCCCAACTTTCCCCAATAGAATTCTTACATAAATAAAGTGCAATCAATCCTCTCTTCCCCCTTTCCTCATCATTCCTGTTCCATCGCAATTGACAGTCCAGGATTGTGCCAAGGTACTTTGCCTACAAATACGCCGAGCTTACGCTTTCTCGTGAACATTACCAGTTCTGTCTTGGTTGGGTTTACTCCAAGGCCATTGGCCTTAGCCCAGCGCGACAGTGTCGATATTGCACCTTGCATAAGCTCCGAAATGGTTGACGGATACTTACCGGAAATCAGTAGTACAACGTCGTCCGCATAGGCAACAACTTTTATACATTGATTTTCCAGATCAGTCAAAATATTGTTTATAACAAGTAGCCACAGTAACGGTGAGAGCACCCCTCCTTGGGGGGTGCCTCCAGCTACTATTTTCCTAATTTTTGTCTCCCCAATGCTGGAGTTTATAATTCTGCTTTCTAGCATATTATTTATCCAGCAAGTTAGAGGTTCAGGTGTGTTAACCTTCTTAAGTTAGAGTTTTATGGACTCAAGTTATACGTTGTTAAAAGCTCCTTCTATGTCCAGAAAGGCAGCCAAGGTAAAGTTTGAGTTTTCCATACTCCTCTCAATGAAGCCAACCACCTCATGCAAGGCAGACTCCACAGACTTGCCTTTGATATAGGCGTGTTGTGAGTTGCTTATAGAGGCGGTGTCTAAATGGCTCCTTATCGCCAGATCGATCAGTCTTTCGAGAGTCTTAAGGAGAAAAGAAGGTTGATTGATGGGTCTGTAGTCCTTTGGTGCAGAGTGACAAGGTTTTCCCGCTTTCGGAATGTAAGTAACTTTTACCTCTCTCCACAGACCCGGTACATATGAGAGAGTCAAACACGCCCTATAGATCTCCTCCAGGATTTGATATAAACGTGGCGATGCAAATTGAAGCATCGCCGGCGTTATACCATCCGGTCCACGTGACTTATATGGCTTGAAATTGTTGACAGTCCATTTAATCTTATTTCTGTTAACCACCTTATCAGTGAGATCCAAATCCCTAGGCTCTTGAATTTGGAGGTCGTCACATTCATTATTGACGGTGTCCGTATCCTTACAGCTTGGGAAGTGGGTCTCTGCCAAGAGGTTAAGAGTCTCGGTAGCAGAGTCTGTCCACGCACCATCTTGCTTCTTGATACTTCCGATGGATTTAGGGTCCTTGGAGAGTAACCTTCGAAACATAGCTGCATCGTTGACACCTTCTACTGACTCACTGAAATTAACCCAAGATTTTTTCTTAGCTCGCTTGATCTCACTCTTGTATTTATTGAAACTCACCTTGTAGGAGTCCCAATCAATGTCGAGTTTAATCTCATGCGCCCTGTTATACAGTCGCCTACTGGTTTTTCTAAGCTCGCCAAGTTTACGGCCACATTAAGATCCTCAACTGTTTCTACATTAATATTAAGAGCCAGTTGAGAACTCGTTAGTTCCGTGTACTTATGCCAGCTTGTTCTTCGCGGGTTCCTATAAGGAATTTGGCGACCTCCGCCCAAGAAGACATCAAAGGATATCTTCATATGATCCGAGAAGGAACATTCATCTAGATTAGAGAGGGTTAGGTCGATGACCTCCTCTCTATCCCTAATTTTGAAGGTTGGATCATTACCCCTGTTACATATTCGTAAATTATATGATAAATTAAAATCGAATATAGACTCACCCCTTTTGTTGGTGTCCTTGCTGCTCCATTGGAAATGGTGAGCGTTTGCGTCGCATCCCAGGATCACGTTGCAGGTACCCATCATATCGCCGAGCAACCGTCGGACATCCAGGTTTAGTGGGTCCGGGTCCTCAAAACCGCAACCGCCACTCTTGCAACCAAACCACTATCCTCGTTACAGGGTGCTAGACTTATTATAATTCAGCCCGAAGTAGTGAGGTTGGGATTTTGCAATCTCAGCATCTTAAGCAGGAGCTCCTTATCCACAGTAGGAGGGGTAATCCACGCTGAAAGAATCTTCCTGGACAGAATATCGGATAAGGAGACCGCCGCAAGATCAGCTCCTTCCCACAGAGCGCCAAAGCCCTCAACTGTCCAAACAAGAAAATCTCGTGACTTCTTGTTCAGACAGTTAAAAGCCTTGACACCCTTTCGTAAGAAGGCGCTGCCAAATTGTCGGTCTTCCTGATCTTCCGGTACAGAAACTATGGCAGACCGAAGACCAGTTTCAAAAAGCAACCAGTGACTGTCGCTGATTCTACCATTTGGGTCAGCTCTGTCGATGATTGCCAAATGAAGGTCTTTATCATCTGCCACTACAACCGGTCTACTGTATGGCTTCTTGCGTCCTTGACCGTGCGCCTTGGGGTAAACTTTTCCAGAGGAGGTGGATGCCTTCTCTGTACTGCGGGGCATTGTTCGTTCCACCAGAAAACAATGTCTCCTTAGCTGGCCTTCTTCCTATTGAGACCAGCATTTCCAGCCGCTTCACCCTTGGCTTTCGGAGCAGAATCAGGCTTTGAGGCAGAGTCCTTTACCGGTCGGTCATCACTATGGGTGCCTGTAGGTTTGGGGGTGCACTCATCAGCCTTTTCCGTTACCTGTCGGTTCGGGTTAAGCTTCTGAATAGGTTTCGGCACAGCACATTTGCCAGAGGCAGTAGGCTTAACCGACTCCACTACTTTATCCGGAAGGAAGATCCTTTCCACCTGGAGCTTACGATGAAATTCACGCGGGTAAGATCTCTCGAACTTCCTTATGAATTTCAGCTTACCCCTGATGAGGTGGACCTCCCTCGCCGAATGCAAGTTCGCATCTCTTCCTACGAACTTGCGGAGATAGGATACAGCACGTTTATAGTGCTTCGTATCCGATGCCTCTCGTGCAGATGCAATTTTGGAGCCGCTGCCCGTTGTCGGGGTCTCGTCAGATTCCCCGTCGTCGAACATCGTTTCAGTTGCAGTCTGCCTTTGAAGCCTATTGTCCTCAAGTGCCGACACAGGGCCAGTCTGAATCAGACTTGCATCCAGTTGGGTATCAGGGGTCGCACTCCCTTTGCTAGAGTCACAGCAAACTTCCTGTGTAGACTTGGCCGGGATCACCGTGGTGTCCAGCTCATCGTCAGTCAGGGTCAGATTGTGTAACAATTCCTCCGGGAGTGTGTCCTCACAATGCTCATCCGGTACAAGCCTATCCAGCTGGTCGAGGAGTTCCCTACTTTGCCTCTCTAAACTGTCATGAATAGTTCTGAGGGTCCCGTGAAGGTCGTCACCGCCCACAACTGCGGTCCTGTCTGCCGTAGACTGGCTTTCACCAGCCCTGGCTAAATCATGTTCCGTTTGAATTGCCTGGTCGTCATCTATTTTGGCGGTTGGAATTGATGCTCTTGTAACAGGTACAGCTGTACGTGCCAAGGCATCCACACCTAAAACAGCCGGATCACAATCTTTTGATTTCGACGACACATGGCTTGTGGTCACACCAACGCTTGCCGCCGGTAATGGGTTATTAACTCCCTGCACTGTAACTTTATTTCTCGTGTTTTTTCTACCCATTTTAATTAATTTATTTAAGTGAACTACCCCGATCCAATTTTTGGTCCACGAGGGGTCCGAAGACCCCCAGGACCTTCACGATGTGCGTGATCGGGTCCGGCTTTGGTTGCCCAATGACCTCCATCCTTTATAAAATGTTTTTCTTCAAACTCGATAGTTTAATGGGTAATATCAATGTCCTTCCACAGTTTGCTAATTTCAATGATTGTACCACCTGCTGCCCAACCAAATCTATGAACTCGTATAGCCGGATCGAAAATCAGGTGAAATCCATTGAAATACGATCTTGCTCTTTCTGTTTATCCTAGTTCTAAATGCGCCTCCTGTAAACTAAATATATCAAAATTGTTGATGTATTTGAAAAATGAAGGATAAAGATATTTTGTTCGAGACCATTTATATTATATGATACAATTGAGACATTATTTGGTTTTATTTCGTGGACATTGCATATTAGTTTTTTGATTGCATATCTGTATTTAATTCATTGTATTTTAACGATATTGATTTTATTTGATCGCCGTATAACTTAATCAGCTCACTTTCACCATCAGCATTGCCAGATACGAGTTTGTTCCATTTAAACCAGCGAACATTTATGTTCATCCTATCTTCTCTTATATTAATTTTGTGCTGTTTACTAATGGATAATAATTTATTTTTTTAAATGAGAAAGGTTGTCTTGTGTATTTGTTTGTTCGGTATTATATCACGTTTAATGGATATATTAGATCCTGCCAATTTTTTGGTATTACGAAATACATCTTGAATTGCTTGTTCGTTTTCAAGCGGTATAATAATTGCCATTTTGCCATTGCGATCAAATACCTTGTTTACTAGGCCGAGGCGATTTGTATGGAAGGAAAAAAACCCTAATGGGCCACTCGCGTTTCTAATTGAACTGAGCAAAAAAGTCCACTAGAGCATAGGTCTACGGTGAAAATCGAGCCTCCCGATTTTGACATTAAGTTTTTTATCCACGTATTTTGGACATTTTGGCATATAACAGCCAAACCATTGAAATTTTCGACCGAACACTAGGCCAAAAATTGTAGGCAAGACAGTAGTTATGAACTCTCTAATACATTGGAATGTTCCTTCATGCAGTTTTTGGTCTTAAGAAGGTGAAAACTTTTCGAAAAATGTCGATAAATGGCACTGTGCTACAAAAGTTGACCAGAAAAATATTCAAGCATTCTGATGCAAAATTATTATATATATAACTGAATTTCTTACAATTTTCAAAATAAATATTGAACAAAACAAAAAAAAAAATATTTTTGAAAATTTTGGAGTAATTTTGGTATTAGATGAAGGGATAGAATTGGGATCCTATAATTTTGCACTATGGTCACAGGTGATGTGAGGAGAAAAATGTTCCCAAAATTTGGTAACATGGTAACTATTGGTGAGTGATATTGAGATAATGAGGTCGATTTGTAACTATAATTACCATTGCCATTACCATAGGGTTAAGATAAGGAGGTTGATTTTGAAATAGGTACTATAAATTTGCAAATTTGGGATTCTGAAATTTGGAATGAATGTCACCGTTGATATGTTTGGTATTAATATGAACGAATTTGAGTTCGAGTTTCACAGAAACCCATAATAAGTATACGAAAAGTATTAGTTTTATACCATTAGTATTGGGCAGGAAAAAGTAGTAGTAAACTTTTTTATTGATTGAATAATTTCTTAATACTATACATTTCATTTAAGTGAAACAATGCGTTATTTTTTGAAAATTAAGAAGTTAAAGTATTAGGCGACCTTGTTTTAAAATAAACGTCAGTCCCATATTATGTTAATAAACTTATCTAATAGAGATCATTAGGATTAATTGCCGATATTTATTGGACATCTGTAAGTAGATTGTTAGGTTTTGCAAAATCGCCTTCCTCTTGACCATTAAGTATTCCAATAATGTCATCATGATTTAGGATTGATTTCCGAAAAGCTAACCGTCTATGTTCTTGAGGAATAGGGCATATGCCGAGGAAATATTGTAAGGTCTCAATCTCTCGTATGCTACATAACCTACAACCTTGTTCGAGTCATCTATATCGAAATTGTTGTTACCTAAAGGGATCATCTCACTGCGAGCTTTAAATATCCATACAAATTGTTCATATGAGAACTCTTCATTCAGATAAAACTGTGCTCTGTTCGGGTTTAAATATTTATATAAACGTAGGCTTTGACACTTCTCTTCACCTTGCATTTTTTCTTAGTATAAGTGTCGTTTCATATTGTGTAATAGTTAACCACAGAAAGCATTCCAGCTAGCTGGTGAAAACATTGTTTGTGGCCATTCTATGTCGAATATTTTGGCCAATAATTTTAATCCTTTTGCCCAAAAAGTATCTCTTTTGTGTGTGTATCGAAACAGAGTTCTTCCTATGTAGTTTAGATGAAGTCCAATTGTGTATATTTGTGTACCTTCAACTCCGGTTTCCAACATGATTATATAGTTTGGAGTGAACCTTGGAACTCGCAACATTCGTTTGGGAAAATATCTTTGTACCGCATTAATTTCTTCAAAGTAAGAGAAACCACACTTAAGACGCGTACGTTTGTATCGATCAACAAGCAGATACAAATAGCTTCCATTTAGTGTTCATATTTACGTCTGGTCTTTCTATGAATTGTTACCAGGTTGCGTGTATTGCATTCTTCGCTTCAGTATTTCGATACTCTATATGTTTGCCAAACTTCATTTTCGGGGTAAAAGTCACTCCAAGATATTTGAACTCGTTGGGTACCATTATTTCCATGCTATTGTAGATCCATTTTTCATATTTGCTCAATTTTCCCCCCAACTATTTTGAAGAAACAAAATTGTATTAGCTATCCCAGTAAAAACGATGCCACCAATGTTCTATTTGAGAAACACTGGCACCGTTTGTATGGTTGGATGCGACAAGCTTCCAACTACATTTTGTTATGTGCATTCGTCGAAATTTGACGACACATAGCAGTGGTAAAAAGGTTTGGTTTGTTTAGTAGGCACTTTCGTCGGAGTTGTGTTTGGTTGCCAAAGAAAAATTTCTCATCGAAGTTTTTTCTTTGTACACATTTATACTTCGAGCTGACGATTGCTTTTTGGGTATAAAAAGTTTCTTGTTGAAGAAGTTATTGAAAAATAACTTCGGTAGAGAATATCCACAAACAAGAAACAAGGGAACTGATGAGATCCAGTGGCGTGGATCGAAACTAGTCTTCCTTGCTTTACCCCTTGGCGAACAATGCCAAATCTTTTCCACTAATAAATTAGTTGTTTTAAAATAATAAAACAACAACAAAGGGATTAAGCCAGACTATTTTGAAGAAACAAAATTCTAAAGAAATTTTAGATGTAATTCCTAAAGACGATCGAGACCCTTCCTTAACGTTGGATTTCAACGGTGAGAATACTGTAAAAACCATAGGAATTCATTGCTTTTCGTTTAAAATTCACTTATCTGATATCAAGTCTGTAACCAAGAGTTCTATACTGTCTGAATCAGCGAGTCTGTATGATCCTTTAGGTTAGCTAACTCCATCCAAATTAATGGCAAAATCTATATTTAAAAGCTTATTTTAAAATGGACTTGATTGAGATACATTAGTTCCAAATTTTATCAAAACGAAATTGTTGAAATGCCGTAGTTCTTTACCTACACTTTTCTCCATAATAATACCTAGATGGTTACATTGCTTTCCTAATTCAAAAATGCAGTTGCATTGTTTTTGTGATGCATCAACAGCAGCATACGCAGCTGTTGTGTATTCTAGAATTGAATGTGATGGTAACGTATTTGTTAATATACTGCGGGCCAAATCAAAAGTCTCGAAAATAAAAACTGTAACAATTCCCCGGCTAGAGTTGTGTGCTGCTGCACTTCTAGTTCGCTTAACAGAGAAAGTTAAAAAGTCCTTGAATGACATTGAAATTGAAGCCATTACTTATTGGAGTTGGATTCGAAAATCTCCTGGAACGTTTATGTAGGTAATAGAGTTGCTGAAGTGCAACGTTTTAGTAATCCCCTTGATTGGAGTTATGTTCCGTCAGGTTTTAATCCGGCAGATTGTGCATCAAGAGGAATTTTCCCAAACGATCTAGTTGAAAATGATATGTGGTGGCAAGGACCTCAATATCTATACCGATCGTCAGAAAGCTGGCCAAGTAATTTAACAAATTTGTCCACAATGGAAGAACAAAGAAAAACCAAAGTGTCTGCCAATGTAACTACTCTGAAAGAATATCCCTCAATTCTTTCTAAATTCTCGACATTACAAGTCCTGCTTAGGTTTTCTGCGTATCTTATTCGATACATTAAAAAATACAAAAATTCAAATAAGAAACAAACTAGTCCTTTAGCCTATGCTGAAACTTTCAATTCATTAATGAATTATGTAAAGCTGGTACAGGCAGTAGATTTTGAAGAAGAAATCACAATTCTGTCAAAACTATTAACTTTAAAAAATCGCCACATTTTAAAACTAATGCCATTTTTGGATAGCAATGGTATTGTTAGAGTTGGTGGTCGCCTTGAGAACTCTCAATTTTCATTTGAACTAAAACATCCTATTTTGTTGACAAAATCGAATCATTTATCAAAGTTAATTGTTTTGGATGCCCATGAAAAAACACTTCTTGGAGGTATTACGATGACTATGTCCTATGTTAACCGAAAATTTTGGATCATTTCAGGAAATCAGCTAGCCAAGTTTTTAATACAGAAGTGTCTCACATGTTTTAAGTATACAGCAAAGACATCAAAGCAAATAATGGGAAATCTGCCTAATGTCCGTTGAAACATCACGAGGCCATTCAAACATTGTGGAGTTGACTATGCAGGCCCAATTACTATAAAAGCTTCTACTTTACGATCTGCAACAACATCTATAGGTTACATATGTCTGTTTATTTGTATGGTAAAGAAGGCCATTCATCTAGAAGCCGTCACAGACCTTAACACTAACGCTTTTCTCTCTGCTTTCCGTTGCTTCATATCGAGAAGAGGAGCTTGTACTGATTTGTACTCAGATTGTGGTACTAATTTTGTCGGATCATCGAAGGAATTGCAAGTTCTTTATAATAAGGCAAAAATTCACTACCAGAAGAGTTTCTGCAAGCACTAAGTTTGAATGGAACGGATTGGCATTTTATTCCTCCAGCTTCTCCAAACTTTGGCGGTCTTTGGGAGGCAGGTGTTATGTCCACCAAACACCACCTCAAACGTATAGTGAATGATCGAGTTTTAACATTTGAAGAACTAACGACTCTATTGTGCCAAATTGAGAGCTGTTTGAATTCAAGACCTCCGTTGTCTATTGATCCCACTAATTGTGATGCTCTGACGCCAGGCCATTTTCTTGTTGGCGAGCCCACTACATGTATCCAAGAAGCTTCTTTACTGGACAAAAACATAAATCATCTTACTCGAAGGAAATGAGTTGAAAAAATGAAGCAACATTTTTGGAAGAAGTGGCGCAGTGAGTATTTAAACCGCTTACAATCGCGACAAAATTGGTTAAGTCCGACATCCATGCCTTAAGTCGGTGACTGGGTCTTGATAGCTGACGAAAGATGTGATCCAGGTCAATGGTTACTCGGAAGGATACAACAGACACATCCTGGTGCAGATGGTTACGCACGGGTTGTATCAGTCCAAACAAAAAATAAAATTATTAAACGTCCAATAACGAACATTTGAAAACGAAGAAGATACAGAAACATCATATTCGAACTTGAAAGACAACATTCCTTCATCTTAATCATCATCTATACATATTTATCTTCACCTTACAAGATAACTTCATCATAGCCGTAATCTATACATCATCATCAGCTTCTTTACATTATCATGATCCTTTACATTTAATCACATCACCATCTGTTGACTATCATCATCACGTAACTACATCATTAATGTGTTCTCATCATCTATTCTTATCCACATATAAAGGCCTGAACATTGGATGAGGATGTAGCTTATATACGTATTATGCTGTAAGTCGGAGCACGGCAGAGTCCTGAACTCGAATAAAACACTCCCACAGGCCATCCTTATCCATATTAAAAAACATTCGTTCTTTGGAGGGGGAGAACGTTGGCGAAAATATTCTTCCACCAACTGTTAATAATATTCATTTAAATTTTTTATATTAATCCTTAAAATTTATTTTATATAACAAATTATTTCTACTTTTATTATTTCAAAAATGTCATTTGAGGCACTGTTTCAAAAGCGTAAATTGTTTTGCATTTCTTTTAATATTGATTTTCACTAAATCAGATACAAGATTTGCATATCAATTCTGTTTAAATATCACTCTGAGAGAAGACCCACATATGATTAGTGGCCAAGATAACAACAGTAACAATACTCCATAATAATTGCAGTATTCTGTTTTATGAGTATGAGCACATTAATAACCACAAGTTAATCTCTTTGTTTGTTGTTGCGTCGGTAGGGCTCGACTGCAAGTGCTCTTTGCCATGTACACTGATACCTGCATGTACGCAACAATGTTTGCAGTCAAACATTAAAAAATAATAAATGAATGCATTTATGTTTCTGTTCACATTTCTTTATCAAATAAAAAAGGATATATATATATATATATATATATATATATATATATATATATATGTTTCTGTATGTTGTACTTGCAGGCCTAAGTGTACAATGGTGGAGATGTTAACTGCTGGAAAGTCGGGAGTGGGTTAATACAATTTTTGGAATAAACAAGAGGTTGATTATCAAAATATCAATGCTCTTTCTATTCAATTTGGACCTTCACCAGAGACATTTGTCGATAAGTATCATTACATACAAACCTACATACAAAACAGTGATTACCTTTTCTTTGCATGCTGATGTACAGCACATATTAATGCTATTGTGTATTAATATTTTTTTCTTTAATAAAACCTTTTTTTTGTACTTTTCGTTTGAAAAGAAATTAACTATTTTTTTCATAATTTTTTTGTAATACTTTGTGAAACTTTACGGTTGGTGCAGAAACCCGGGAAATCTCGTGAAAAATAATTTAAAAATTTCTTTGTGGTACAGTGAAAGTGATTCATTGCGTAATATAAGGGAAATTGTGGTTTCAGAATTTAACAAAACCTGTGAAACATGAGCTCAATGGATCAATTAATACAGTTGCAGCGAGATTTGTTGTAAACTTTATTAAAATATCAAGCCCGTTTTGGTTTCAAAAATATTTCAGAAATAACCCCTGGTTATTTGCATACTATTGGACAACGGGTGGATGATATTTTTAACAAATTTTATGCTCAACCTAATGAAATTATGCAAAAAATCCATGATGAGGAAATAAATGCCCGCGATGTGCCATATATTTGGGATGATTGTTACTTTGAATTTTCGGAAGTTTATTTTACTTTCAAAGGCAAAATTATGGACGCACTATCGCCACATCCTGTGACATATTCTCCTTTATCAAGCACATTTGTTGCATCCAATGCTCGTGCTGATACCACAATGGGAGTCGAAACAAAACTTCCAAAAATTTCCCTTCCAACTTTTACAAGTGATTATATGGAGTGGATACCTTTTCGTGACATTTATGTATCACTTGTCCACGACAATGAATCACTGAATAAAATCCAGAAATTCTATTACCTGAAAGGCACACTCGCTGGTGAAGCAGCGAGTCTAATTCAAACTATTCCATGCTATTGTAGGTCCATTTTTCATATTTGCTCAATTTTCCCCCCACTATTTTGAAGAAACAAAATTGTATTAGCTATCCCAGTAAAAACGATGCCACCAATGTTCTATTTGAGAAACACTGGCACCGTTTGTATGGTTGGATGCGACAAGCTTCCAACTACATTTTGTTATGTGCATTCGTCGAAATTTGACGACACATAGCAGTGGTAAAAAGGTTTGGTTTGTTTAGTAGGCACTTTCGTCGGAGTTGTGTTTGGTTGCCAAAGAAAAATTTCTCATCGAAGTTTTTTCTTTGTACACATTTATACTTCGAGCTGACGATTGCTTTTTGGGTATAAAAAGTTTCTTGTTGAAGAAGTTATTGAAAAATAACTTCGGTAGAGAATATCCACAAACAAGAAACAAGGGAACTGATGAGATCCAGTGGCGTGGATCGAAACTAGTCTTCCTTGCTTTACCCCTTGGCGAACAATGCCAAATCTTTTCCACTAATAAATTAGTTGTTTTAAAATAATAAAACAACAACAAAGGGATTAAGCCAGACTATTTTGAAGAAACAAAATTCTAAAGAAATTTTAGATGTAATTCCTAAAGACGATCGAGACCCTTCCTTAACGTTGGATTTCAACGGTGAGAATACTGTAAAAACCATAGGAATTCATTGCTTTTCGTTTAAAATCCACTTATCTGATATCAAGTCTGTAACCAAGAGTTCTATACTGTCTGAATCAGCGAGTCTGTATGATCCTTTAGGTTAGCAAACTCCATCCAAATTAATGGCAAAATCTATATTTAAAAGCTTATTTTAAAATGGACTTGATTGAGATACATTAGTTCCAAATTTTATCAAAACGAAATTGTTGAAATGCCGTAGTTCTTTACCTACACTTTTCTCCATAATAATACCTAGATGGTTACATTGCTTTCCTAATTCAAAAATGCAGTTGCATTGTTTTTGTGATGCATCAACAGCAGCATACGCAGCTGTTGTGTATTCTAGAATTGAATGTGATGGTAACGTATTTGTTAATATACTGCGGGCCAAATCAAAAGTCTCGAAAATAAAAACTGTAACAATTCCCCGGCTAGAGTTGTGTGCTGCCGCACTTCTAGTCCGCTTAACAGAGAAAGTTAAAAAGTCCTTGAATGACATTGAAATTGAAGCCATTACTTATTGGTGTTGGATTCGAAAATCTCCTGGAACGTTTATGTAGGTAATAGAGTTGCTGAAGTGCAACGTTTTAGTAATCCCCTTGATTGGAGTTATGTTCCGTCAGGTTTTAATCCGGCAGATTGTGCATCAAGAGGAATTTTCCCAAACGATCTAGTTGAAAATGATATGTGGTGGCAAGGACCTCAATATCTATACCGATCGTCAGAAAGCTGGCCAAGTAATTTAACAAATTTGTCCACAATGGAAGAACAAAGAAGAACCAAAGTGTCTGCCAATGTAACTACTCTGAAAGAATATCCCTCAATTCTTTCTAAATTCTCGACATTACAAGTCCTGCTTAGGTTTTCTGCGTATCTTATTCGATACATTAAAAAATACAAAAATTCAAATAAGAAACAAACTAGTCCTTTAGCCTATGCTGAAACTTTCAATTCATTAATGAATTATGTAAAGCTGGTACAGGCAGTAGATTTTGAAGAAGAAATCACAATTCTGTCAAAACTATTAACTTTAAAAAATCGCCACATTTTTAAACTAATTCCATTTTTGGATAGCAATGGTATTGTTAGAGTTGGTGGTCGCCTTGAGAACTCTCAATTTTCATTTGAACTAAAACATCCTATTTTGTTGACAAAATCGAATCATTTATCAAAGCTAATTGTTTTGGATGCCATGAAAAAACACTTCTTGGAGGTATTACGATGACTATGTCCTATGTTAACCGAAAATTTTGGATCATTTCAGGAAATCAGCTAGCCAAGTTTTTAATACAGAAGTGTCTCACATGTTTTAAGTATACAGCAAAGACATCAAAGCAAATAATGGGAAATCTGCCTAATGTCCGTTGAAACATCACGAGGCCATTCAAACATTGTGGAGTTGACTATGCAGGCCCAATTACTATAAAAGCTTCTACTATACGATCTGCAACAACATCTATAGGTTACATATGTCTGTTTATTTGTATGGTAAAGAAGGCCATTCATCTAGAAGCCGTCACAGACCTTAACACTAACGCTTTTCTCTCTGCTTTCTGTTGCTTCATATCGAGAAGAGGAGCTTGTACTGATTTGTACTCAGATTGCGGTACTAATTTTGTCGGACCATCGAAGGAATTGCAAGTTCTTTATAATAAGGCAAAAATTCACTACCAGAAGAGTTTCTGCAAGCACTAAGTTTGAATGGAACGGATTGGCATTTTATTCCTCCAGCTTCTCCAAACTTTGGCGGTCTTTGGGAGGCAGGTGTTATGTCCACCAAACACCACCTCAAACGTATAGTGAATGATCGAGTTTTAACATTTGAAGAACTAACGACTCTATTGTGCCAAATTGAGAGCTGTTTGAATTCAAGACCTCCGTTGTCTATTGATCCCACTAATTGTGATGCTCTGACGCCAGGCCATTTTCTTGTTGGCGAGCCCACTACATGTATCCAAGAAGCTTCTTTACTGGACAAAAACATAAATCATCTTATTCGAAGGAAATGAGTTGAAAAAATGAAGCAACATTTTTGGAAGAAGTGGCGCAGTGAGTATTTAAACCGCTTACAATCGCGACAAAATTGGTTAAGTCCGACATCCATGCCTAAAGTCGGTGACTGGGTCTTGATAGCTGACGAAAGATGTGATCCAGGTCAATGGTTACTCGGAAGGATACAACAGACACATCCTGGTGCAGATGGTTACGCACGGGTTGTATCAGTCCAAACAAAAAATAAAATTATTAAACGTCCAATAACGAAAATTTGAAAACGAAGAAGATACAGAAACATCATATTCGAACTTGAAAGACAACATTCCTTCATCTTAATCATCATCTATACATATTTATCTTCACCTTACAAGATAACTTCATCATAGCCGTAATCTATACATCATCATCAGCTTCTTTACATTATCATGATCCTTTACATTTAATCACATCACCATCTGTTGACTATCATCATCACGTAACTACATCATTAATGTGTTCAGGACTCGAATAAAACACTCCCAACGACAGGCCATACTTATCCATATTAAAAAACATTCGTTCTTTGGAGGGGGAGAACGTTGGCGAAAATATTCTTCCACCAACTGTTAATAATATTCATTTCAATTTTTTATATTAATCCTTAAAATTTATTTTATATAACAAATTATTTCTACTTTTATTATTTCAAAAATGTCATTTGAGCCACTGTTTCAAAAGCGTAAATTGTTTTGCATTTCTTTTAATATTGATTTTCACTAAATCAGATACAAGATTTGCATATCAATTCTGTTTAAATATCACTCTGCGAGAAGACCCACATATGATTAGTGGCCAAGATAACAACAGTAACAATACTCCATAATAATTGCAGTATTCTGTTTTATGAGTATGAGCACATTAATAACCACAAGTTAATCTCTTGTTAAGTTGTTTGTTGTTGCGTCGGTAGGGCTCGACTGCAAGTGCTCTTTGCCATGTACACTGATACCTGCATGTACGCAACAATGTTTGCAGTCAAACATTAAAAAATAATAAATGAATGCATTTATGTTTCTGTTCACATTTCTTTATCAAATTAAATATATATATATATATATACTAGCAAAATGCCCGCTACTTCGTATGCGGAAAGCATATAAAAAAGGAATAAACAATATATAATATGGAAATGACAAACACTGAAAATTTGGTCGCACTAATACCAATTTTAATCAATATTTATTTTTATCTTAGTACTGTACGTACCCCTTAAGTTCGATTTTCAAAAAGATCAGCCGTATCTCACCCTTACACATTAACAGCGAGATCAACGTTGCACACCAATACACACCCTAACTCCAAAAAATAAAAATTCCAGCACTGTCCCTACACCCAAAAACAAATTGAGTACCATTAAGTAATTTTGCTATACTTATGGTACGCATTTCGACGACATATCTCAGCCATACACGGACATTAATACAAAATAATTACAGTAAATTCCATAATAATTACAGTAATTCCAAATCTCAAGATTCCAGCTGTATCCGTTCGTCCAATTCCAAATTGTACCAAACTTAGTATCAAGTCGAACTCTTCGTATCCATAAGTAAGATTTTCCAAAACTACCTCAATCCTTCACTTTAGTAGTAATCTTACTTCCAAATTTCAGGATTCAAACTCTATCCGTTAAACCAAATTAAAATTGTAAAAAAATTTAGAACAATTTAGAATTTTCGTACCAATTTTCAAAACTTCCTCAACGCAACATGGCTACAATAATCATACTTTCAAATTGCAGGATTCCACCGCTATCCGTTCACCTACATACAAATTGTATTAAATTTAGTACCATAAGTTTGCTTTTTCAAAACAACCTGAATCCTACTTTTCGATTGTAATCGTAATTCCAAATTTCAGGATTCCAGCTCTATTAATTCACCCGAATCCAAATTGTATCAAATTTAGTACCATTTCTTTCCCAAACAAAAATTTCAGGATTCCAGGTCTACCCGTTCACCCAAATCCATATTGTACCATATTTAGTACCATATTTAGTACCATACGTACGACTTTTCAAAATTTCCTCAATACTACACTCCTGCAGTAATCTTAACTCCTAATTCCAACACTATCCGTTTACTAAAATTCAAATTGTACCAAATTTAGTGGTTTTCTTACCCATAAGTACGAATTTCCAAAACTACCTCAATTCTACTGTCCGGCAGTAATCTTAGTTCCGTTCATCCAAATCCAAATTGTACCAAATTTAGTACCATTTAGTACTTTTCGTACCCAAAGGTACGAATTTCCAAAACTATCTCAATCCTACACCTCTACAGTAATCTTAATTCAAAACTTTAGGATTCCACCTTTATCCGTTCACCCAAATCCAAATTTATTACTGCTCGTAATCATAAATACGAACTTCCAAAACCATATCCTTATTTCAACGCCATTTCCCTACCTTGATTCCCATACCAAATTTGAAGATTCTAGCTTTATCCATTAAAAATATGCAATTGGTTCCAAATTTAGAAAGTTTTAGTACCTTTCGTACACTTATAGGTCGAGTTTCTAAATACCCTTTGGTACATCTTCCTAACTCTCCATCAATGACCACTCGTTCAAAATTTCAGAATTCTAGCTCTTCGCGTTTGCCTAATACAATGGATTCCATATTTAGTACACTTTAGCACTTTTCGTACCTTTCTACGACGAATTTCCAAAAACCCCTTTACACAAAAACAAATTGTACCAAATTCTGTACAATTCGATTTTCCAAAACAACCTTAATCCTTCACTTAAACAGTAACCATAATTCCAAATAACAGGATTCCACCGCTATCCGTGCACTCAAATCCAAGTTGTACCATTTGGTACATTTCGTACCCATAAGTACGAATTTCAAAAACTACTTCCATCTCAATCTTATACTCCAACAGCAGTCTGACCGAATTCCAGGATTCCAGCTCTATCCGTTCCCCCAAATCCAAATTGTATCACAGGTAGCACCACTTAGTAATTTTCGTACCCTTACTACCTCAGTCCTACACTCCAATAGTTATCTTAATTTCAAATTTCAGGACTCAAACACTATCCGTCACCCTAATCCAAATTCTACCTCTATAGCCTACCGCGAACGGGTTGCAAATTCTAACTCTTTCCGTTTACTAAAATTCATACTTTAAATTAAAATAAATAAAATTAAAATACTTAAAATTCAGGATTCCAGTTCTATCCGTTCACCCAAATCCAAATTGTAATAAATTTAGTACCATTTAGTACTATTCGTACACATAAATACGAATTTCCAAAATTTCCCCAATCCTATGCTCCAACAATAATCTCAATTTCAAATTTCAGGATTCCAGCTCTGTCCGTTCACTCGAATCCCTATTGTACCAAATTTAGTGCTTTTCGAACACATAAGTACGAATTTCCAAAACCACCCTCATATCTCAGTCCTACACTTCACAGTAATCTTAATTCCAAATTTCAGGTTTCCAGCTACATACATACGTTCACCCAAATCCAAATTGCACTAAATTTAGTACCATTTAGTACTTTTCGTACCCATAAGTACGAATTTTCAAAACTACCTCAATTCTACACCCCACCAGTAATCTCAATTCCAAATTTCGAGATTCCAACTATATCCGTTCACCCAAATCCCCATTGTCCCAAATTTAGTACCATTTAGTACTTTTCATTCACATAAGTAAGAAATTCCAAAACTTCCCCAGTCCTACACTCCAACAGTAATATAAATTCCAAATTTAAGGAATCCAGCTCTATCCGTTCACCCAAATCCAAATTGTACTAAATTTAGTACCATTTAGTACTTTTCGTACACTCAAGTTTCCAAAAACCCTTTAGTGCATCTTTCTTACTCTTCATCTGTGATCCTCAGTCCAAATTTGAGGAATCAAACTCTATCCGTTCACCCAAATCAGATTCCAGAGCTATCCGTTCACCCAAATACCCATTATACAAAATTTAGTTCCATTTAGTACTTTCCGTACACATAATTACTAATTTCCAAAACCACCCTCATATCTCAATCCTACACTTCAACAGTAATATTAATTCCAAATTTCAGGTTTCCAGCTCTTTCCGTTCATTCAAATCCAAATGGTACTAAATTTAGTACCATTTAGTGCTTTTCGTACGCATAAGTACGAATTTTCAAAACTACCTCAATCCTACACCCCACCAGTAATCTCAATTCCAAATTTCGAGATTCCAGCTTTTATCCGTTCACACAAATCCCCATTGTATCAAATTTAGTACCATTTAGTACTTTTCATACACATAAGTACGAATTTCCAAAAGTTCTTCAATCCTACACTCCAACAGTAATCTCAATTCCAAATATCAGGATTCCAGCTCTATCTGTTCACCCAAATCCCTATTGTACCAAATTTAGTACTACTTAGTACTTTTCGTACACATAAGCACGAATTTCCAAAACTACCCTCATATCTCAATCTTACCCTACAACAGTAACCTTAATTCCGAATTTCAGGTTTCCAGCTCTTTACGTTCACCCAAATCTAAATTGTACTACATTTAGAACCATTTAGTACTTTTCGTATACATGATTGGTAATTTTCCAAACCATTTCCTTTTAGAAGCACCACTTCCCAACGTTGATTTCCATACCAAATTCCTATATTGCTGGGGCCTATTATTGATTTCATTAATTATTTAGCGATTTCTTCAAATTACAGATGTTGAAATTGAACAGTTATGACTTTCATTGATTTGCAAACATTTAGTTATTCACGACATCTGTTGCAATGGAAGATAACAAATGTCTTGTCTTTCTATTATTTAGTGGTTTACGATAAAATAAGTGCGCCTAGAAGTAAACTACAAAATTTGAAATTATGTGTGATCGTTTACGGTATCATGAAGTTATAGCATTGTTAATTTGACACATGTCTTGCAGAGGGCCAACTAAGTGCATAAGTACGTAATAATAATGAAAAATAAGGATTTTTGTTGTAGTTATTTTTTGTGGTTCCAGGACGAATTTTCTAAAACCCGGCCTTATCTCGCACATTTGCATCAACAGTGACCCACTGGTAAAATTTCAAGGTCCTAGCTTTAGCGGTTTTGGCTGGGCGTTGATGATGAGTCAGTCAGTCAGTCAGTCAGTCAATCACTTATCACCAAGCTCATTTATATATATACTAGCAAAATGCCCGCTACTTCGTATGCGGAAAGGATATAAAAAAACAAATAAACAATATATAATATGGAAATGACAAACACTGAAAATTTGGTCGCACTAATACCAATTTTAATCAATATTTATTTTTATCTTAGTACTGTACGTACCCCTTAAGTTCGTTTTTAAAAAAGATCAGCCGTATCTCACCCTTACACATTAACAGCGAGATCAACGTTGCACACCAATACACACCCTAACTCCAAAAAATAAAAATTCCAGCACTGTCCCTACACCCAAAAACAAATTGAGTACCATTAAGTAATTTTCGTATACTTATGGTACGTATTTCGACGACATATCTCAGCCATACACGGACATTAATACAAAATAATTACAGTAAATTCCATAATAATTACAGTAATTCCAAATCTCAAGATTCCAGCTGTATCCGTTCGTCCAATTCCAAATTGTACCAAACTTAGTATCAAGTCGAACTCTTCGTACCCATAAGAAAGATTTTCCAAAACTACCTCAATCCTTCACTTTAGTAGTAATCTTACTTCCAAATTTCAGGATTCAAACTATATCCGTTAAACCAAATTAAAATTGTACTAAATTTAGAACAATTTAGAATTTTCGTACCAATTTTCAAAACTTCCTCAACGCAACAGGGCTACAATAATCATACTTTCAAATTGCAGGATTCCACCGCTATCCGTTCACCTACATACAAATTGTACTAAATTTAGTACCATTTAGTGCTTTTCGTAACCATAAGTTTGCTTTTTCAAAACAACCTGAATCCTACTCTTCGACTGTAATCGTAATTCCAAATTTCAGGATTCCAGCTCTATTAATTCACCCGAATCCAAATTGTATCAAATTTAGTACCATTTCTTTCCCAAACAAAAATTTTAGGATTCCAGCTCTACCCGTTCACCCAAATCCACATTGTACCATATTTAGTACCATTTAGTACTTCTCGTACGCACACGTACGACTTTTCAAAATTTCCTCAATACTACACTCCTACAGTAATCTTAATTCCTAATTCCAACACTATCCGTTTACTAAAATTCAAATTGTACCGAATTTAGTGCTTTCTGTACCCATAAGTACGAATTTCCAAAACTACCTCAATTCTACTGTCCGACAGTAATCTTAGTTCCAAATTTCAGAATTCCAGCTTTATCCGTTTATCCAAATCCAAATTGTACCAAATTTAGTACCATTTAGTACTTTTCGTACTCAAAGGTACGAATTTCTAAAACTATCTCAATCCTACACCCCTACAGTAATCTTAATTCAAAACTTTAGGATTCCAGCTCTATCCGTTCGCCCAAATCCAAATTTAGTACTGCTCGTAATCATAAATACGAACTTCCAAAACCATTTCCTTATTTCCACGCCATTTCCCAACCTTGATACTTAAAATTCAGGATTCCAGTTCTATCCGTTCACCCAAATCCAAATTGTAATAAATTTAGTACCATTTAGTACTTTTCCTACACATAAATACGAATTTCCAAAATTTCCCCAATCCTATGATCCAACAGTAATCTCAATTTCAAATTTCAGGATTCCAGCTCTGTCCGTTCACTCGAATCCCTATTGTACCAAATTTAGTACTTTTCGAACACATAAGTACGAATTTCCAAAACCACCCTCATATCTCAGTCCTACACTTCACAGTAATCTTAATTCCAAATTTCAGGTTTCCAGCTACATACATACGTTCACCCAAATCCAAATTGTACTAAATTTAGTACCATTTAGTACTTTTCGTACCCATAAGTACGAATTTTCAAAACTACCTCAATTCTACACCCCACCAGTAATCTCAATTCCAAATTTCGAGATTCCAACTATATCCGTTCACCCAAATCCCCATTGTCCCAAATTTAGTACCATTTAGTACTTCTCATTCACATAAGTAAGAATTTCCAAAACTTCCCCAGTCCTACACTCCAACAGTAATATCAATTCCAAATTTCAGGAATCCAGCGCTATCCGTTCACTCAAATCCAAATTGTACTAAATTTAGTACCAATTATTACTTTTCGTACACTCAAGTTTCCAAAAACCCTTTGGTGCATCTTTCTTACTCTTCATCAGTAATCCTCAGTCCAAATTTGAGGAATCAAGCCCTATCCGTTCACCAAAACCGAAACTGTACCAAATTTAGTGCTATTTAGTATTTTTCGTACCCTATGTACGAATTTCCAAAACTTCCACAATATTAAACTCCACCAGTAATCTCAGTTCCAAATTTAGAGATTCCAGCGCTATCCGTTCACCCAAATCCCCATTATACAAAATTTATTTCCATTTAGTACTTTCCGTACACATAAGTACTAATTTCCAAAACCACCTTCATATCTCAATCCTACACTTCAACAGTAATATTAATTCCAAATTTCAGGTTTCCAGCTCTATCCGTTCATTCAAATCCAAATTGTACTAAATTTAGCACCATTTAGTAATTTTCGTACCCATAAGTACGAATTTTCAAAACTACCTCAATCCTACACCCCACCAGTAATCTCAATTCCAAATTTCGAGATTCCAGCTATTATCGGTTCACCCAAATCCCCATTGTATCAAATTTAGTACCATTTAGTACTTTTCATACACATAAGTACGAATTTCCAAAAGTTCTTCAATCCTACACTCCAACAGTAATCTCAATTCCAAATATCAGGATTCCAGCTATATCCGTTCACCCAAATCCCTATTGTACCAAATTTAGTACTATTTAGTACATTTCGTACACATAAGCACGAATTTCCAAAACTACCCTCATACCTCAATCCTACACTACAACAGTAACCTTAATTCCAAATTTCAGGTTTCCAGCTCTTTACGTTCACCCAAATCTAAATTTAGTACTTTTCGTACACATGATTGGTAATTTTTCAAACCATTTCCTTTTAGAAGCACCACTTGCCAACCTTGATTTCCATACTAAATTCCTATATTCCTATATTCCTGGGGCCTATTATTGATTTCATTAATTATTTAGCGATTTCATCAAATTTCAGATTTTGAAATTGAAAATTGAATAGTTATGACTGTACATCTCCATATACGATAAAATTCTTAATTGCAAATAAATCGTGGTAATATGCACAATTCTATTGCACTTTCATTGATTTGCAAACATTTAGTTATTACAAAAAAGTCAGGTCCATACAGTTTTTAGTTGTTGTTATTTCTGGCCGATTTCTGAATTTATTCCCCTAATGTTGTCTTCAACAGCAACTCATTTGTTCATTTGCGTAATTGATGTTTATACACCATTATCACCAACTGCGACATCTGTTGCAATGGAAGATAACAAATGTCTTGTCTTTCTATTATTTAGTGGTTTACGATAAAATAAGTGCGCCTAGAAGTAAACTACAAAATTTGAAATTATGTGTGATCTCTTACGATATCAAGATGTTATGGCATTGTTAATTTTGCACATGTCTTGCAGAGGGCCAACTAAGTGAATAAGTATGTAATAGTAATGAAAAATAAGGATTTTTGTTGTTGTTATTTTTTGTGGTTCCAGGACGAATTTTCTAAAACCCGGCCTTATCTCGCACATTTGCATCAACAGTGACCCACTGGTAAAATTTCAAGCTCCTAGCTTTAGCCGTTTTGGCTGGGCGTTGATGATGAGTCAGTCAGTCAGTCAATCACTTATCACCAAGCTCATTTATATATATATAGATATATATATATATATATATATATATATATATATATATATATATATATATAAATATATATATACATAAATATATATATATATATATATGTATGTATACATTGCGTTCATTTGGGGAACATTTTTTCGTCACAGGGCATTTTTCAGGAACATTTCTTGATTTTAGGAACAGTTCCCCAAATTCTACAAGTGTAGAATATGTTTTGGGAACATCCTGAATTTGGGGACATTAAATATACAAATTTACCTTAAGTGTGTAGCATATATATTTCCTCCATATTATTCAAATTATATTAATTATTTAACTATGTATAGCCAACAAATTCGATTTTTTTACACTTAAAGAAATTTTATTTCCGACAGAGTTGCCGTGTTATACAAAATTCCTCAAAAGATTTAACGCCGTTTTGCTTACTTGTTCTATGTGCTTTGACGTCTTAACGCCGTTGTGCTTACATGTTTCGATGAACTTTGATGTATTAATTCTCAAAACAATCAGCAAAAAGAAAACAAAAATCAGCAAAAAACAAGATTTTTAAGGCCAAGTCAAGAAGGTGATACAATAATAGCAACCTATGTCTTCATTTGCTGTCAAAACATATTTTTAATCAAAAATAAATAACAAATATTTCGCTTCTATAAAAAATATCTGTGTACAACATTTTTGTTTAAGCTTCGCGTATAATATTTTAACGTTTTCTTCTAACTTTTGTGGATATTTCGAGCAAAAAAAATTTGACAGCAAATGAAGACTACAACCTAACGTCAACTATTGGATCACCTTGTTAAATTCGCCTTGGCCAAGTCCCTACTTCCTGAGAAAATAGACCGAAAGCTGCATCAGGTAGCTCAACATTTTGGAAAAGTTCAGTTTAAGGCCTGCTGCCAAATCGATTTGGTCCAAATTGTTACTTCAAAAATCAAAGAGATTCGAGAGGAGGTCTTGAAATGCACTTTTCCGTAGTTGTGTGTGGGAGGTACCCGAAGGAGTGGACCTAAATAGACCATATTCGAACCTGATATATGTCTCGTAGAGATATTAGAATGGGCAAAGTATGGACTCGGTCATTGCATCCGAGAGTTATCTTGGGGCCCATTTTAGCGAAAAGTTTTGAACTTTTGTGGGGGGGCATTTTCTGGGGAAATATGGATTTGCCCCTAAAAAACCTTGTACCTTCGTAATGGGGGCAGCGAAAACAAGTTGTTACAACAAAAATCAAAGGGATCCCAGAGGAAGTCTTAAACTGCACTTTCCCGAAATTTTGTGTGGGAGGTACGCGAAGAACTGGACCGACAGAGTCCATATTGGAACGTCATCTATGTCTGGTAGAAATTTAACGATGTGCAAAGTATGGACCAAATCGGTTACTTCCTTCAAGAGTTAGCATACGCACAAATTTTCGAATGTTTTCGAACTTTTGTGGGGGAGGTACCGTAAGGATTTGACCGATATAACCCATCTTCGAACTTAAACTAAGTTCGGACAAAATATTACGAAAGCCAAATTTTGGACCGAATCTGTTGATCAGTGCGCTCCAGTCAGCCAGACAGACAGCTCCAAATTGTCTGAAACGGATTTCGTCCAAACATATATACCCTCGTTAGCATAAATGCTGAGGGTATAAAAATCAACAGGTCATACACTGAACTTTTCCGAAATTTTGTGTGGGTGGTACCCGAAGGAGTGGACCGATTGAGTCCACACTAGAACCTTATCTAAGTCTGGTAGAAATTTCACCATGTGCAAAGTATGGACCTAATCGGTTACTCCCTTCTAAAGTTATAGTGCGCACAAATTTTCCGAATATTTCCGAACTTTTGTGGGGGAGGTACCGGAAGGAGTGGACCGATATAACATATCTTCGAACTTAAACTAAGTTTGGACAAAATATTGCGAAAGCCAAATTTTGGACCAAAACGGTTCATCCGTTCGAGAGTTATCGTAGGAGAAAATGCGCACCAGACAGACGGACGGACATTGCTAAATCGACCCCAAATTATCTGAAACATATTTCGTCCAAACATACTTGGGGTCTAAAACCATTATTTCGATGAGGCACATTTTGCCTGTATGAAAGTGTATATTAGCATAAATGCCGAGGGTATAATAACGACGGTTTCAGACCCATCGTTTTGAACAGAGATTTGTTTGGGCTTAAATGCCGTTTAGGGGCACCTCTCGGATCGGCTTTTGCACCTGTCAATAGGGGAAAGTCTTTTTATCGCGTAACCGACTTTTGCACCTGTCTGTAAGAACATTTACAATTTAAAAGACAGCTTTTATCGCGTAGCCGACTTTTGCACCTGTCCATAGGAGAAAGTTTTAAATCCCGGGCGAAGGCCGGCTACTTAAGGACACTTACAATTTAAAAGACAGTTTTTATCGCGTAGCCGACTTTTGCACCTGTCCATAGCAGAAAGTTTTAAATCCCCGGCGAAGGCCGGCTACTTAGAACACTTACAATTTAAAAGAAAGTTTTTCTCGCGTAACCGACTTTTGCACCTGTCTATAGGAGAAAGTGTTAAATACCCGGCCCAAGGCCGACTACTTTAGAACACTCAGAATTTTAAAGAAAGTTTTGATTGCGTATCCGTCTTTTGCACCTGTCCATAGCAGAAAGTCTGAAAGGACACTTTAAATTTTAAAGAAAGTTTTTTATCACATAGGAGAAAGTGTTAAATCCCAGGCCCAAGTCCGGCTACTTAAGAACTCTTACAATTTTAATAAAAGTTTTGATTTATTTATTTAATTATTAAGGCCCATATCTCGTGAAGTGTGGACTTTACGCGGAAAACTATATATCTTCGTATTCCGGGTCCCAAGGGCTACCTATAGCAAAATTTTCAGCCCGATCCAAGATTAGGGTAACATATTTTTGGTGTACTGCGTAAATATTTGTGAATGTATTTTATTCTTCCCCATAATACTTGTGTCCTTCGTTTCCTTTTTTGTTGAAGACATTTCCTATAAAGAAAAAGATGTACATACATTATGCATTATGTTTTAATATGTCATTTCTTTTAAAAATGTAAATATACCCTATATATTCTTACCCGACTCGTCGTCAGCCATCAAAAAATTGTTATATGTCTATAATATTAGGTAATACTACATTTTATTATAGGTAATATTTATAATTAATTACATCTTTTAATTTAATTATGTTTAATAACTTTTCATTGTTACCCAGGTATTCTTAGAATAGAAAAAAAAACATATGTTTTACATGACGTTTACCTAATAGAGATATCTACGTCGATCTTATAGCACGTTTCCACGGTATGTCGTTCGTTCTCTATTCGTTGTTCGACCCATAACTACGCATAAATTACTTTTGTGAACAAAAAAGTATTTTGCACACTATTAATTTTTCTCAAACATCGTATAATTTTTGTTATTATTTATTGGAAAAATGTAATTTAAAGTTAAACAAGCAAAACACTGCCAATTGCTGTTGTAAAATTGAAACTGTCAACATGTCAAATATCAAGCCGAATGCGAACTCCAAAGTTAAAAATTTTTAGCTTCGGCGCCTGCAATCTTGGTTCTATTGAAAAGAAACAATTTCTCGTTTTTACGCCAAGCAAGCTGAGCAAGAAACAAAAATCCATTGTGTTTCTACCTATAACCCTGCGTTTACAAATGACAGGACAGTTGACTTCATATATTGATTGTCAAAATCCCACAACTTGCCTACGTGACGTAGGCGTCCCGACAACTGCAAAAACAGTTGTAAAATTTTGAATGAAATCATCAATTTCTTTTTGTTTTCCGTTCACATATTTTGTTTTTGTTAATGTTCTTTTGTTTTCGAAACATTTCAATTATTATATCACTTATTTTTACAAAAATTCCAAAAATTTGTCTTCCCTTCTGTCTGTGAAAAAATGATGGACAGCTGAGAGACAAACGACAAATTTATGTATGTGTTAGTAAATCATAGTTGTATTTGAAGACAAACTGTCTAGTGTAAACGACTAAAATACATGGGAAATGCTTTGCCTTTTGTTCTCCGTCGACTGTAATATTGAAATTATACCCTTTCTGGAAAAGCTGAAATACCGAATTTTTGGGTAGTATCGTGGCGTAATAATATAAAGGTAGGAACACTTTTTTAATGATAAAAGTGTCAAAAGAGCAAAGTCGATGGTCAGACTAGCACGATTTCAACATGGCGACGTCAAGTTTATAGGCGAGGGGTATGAAGTAGTGAAACCCATGTGCATGGTTTTCTGTGTTTGTTATGTTGCCTCTTCTTGTTTTTCGTTGCAAGATTATTTCTTTCATTTTCATTCATTTTTATTTTCTCAAGCAAACGTTAACAACAAAACAAACATAAAAAGATTTAATAAAAACATTTAATTAATGAAATAGTGAAAATTTAACTATTAATATTAATTTAATTATTAATGTTAATCATTTTATGTTGTTTTTTTGGTTTATTTATGTCTTTTTTTGTTTTTATTGGTATGAGAAACACAACAAACGCGAATGGTAAAATAAAGAGGACACACAAAAATTTCACGTTAACGTGTGTGGACACTAACGAAACTTGAAAAGAAACTTTACCGAAATTGGTTTCAAGAAACCTTGCTAGTCTGACCATCGACAAACAGTCGAAAATGAGTCCAACACACACATTTTTCCAAATGTACGGGAACGAAAAAATGGCAGAAACGTCAAAAATGCCTTAAGGTCTGCGTACATAAGCTGCCTTGACTGCTTACCTTGCTTACTTCTGATAAAATAATAAAAAGAAAAGGGCAACCCAGTTCGAAATTTGCTCGGCCTAATTTATTCTTTTATTTTTATTATGTCAGAAATGAAGCAGTAAAGAAATGAGGCGAAGCAGCTTATGTACTCAGGCCTTTAAGGGACAAATGAAAGTTCAAAAGCATACTTGTAATCTACTTTACAAAAATAATTATTTATATACGCCCCAATTTACATTGGGCGAGTTTACATGCGGCAATTGTCATTTTGTAGGAGAGAGAGGTGAGGCATATGGTAACCCTTTGCCTCTCAGCACCCTCTCTCTCCTACAAACTGACAATTGCCGCAAGTAAACTCGCTTAATGTAAATTGGGACTACACAGTTATTATCAAAATGTTTTTGGCCTAATCTAATATCACGTTTAGACTTATAAATCCACTCGATTTATAATATCTATCCCATAGCGAATACGTCAAATAAATGAAATATGCTATGGGAATGACATCTTAAATCATCATTTAAGTTCATAATCTAAAAGCCTTTTTAGATTAGCACATTATATGATTTCGTTTTACGAAATCCTAAAAATAAATGAAGTTTATTTACATTTGCCTTTTGCGTCATTTATTTATATCACACGCACGCAATAACACATGCACATGTACACAATCACACCATGATGAAATTATTAGGTGGCATAAAACAACCAGCTGATTGGTTTCAATATGTCATTTCTTTTTTTTTTTTGTTATTGTGAATTATTTGTAAGAAAACATAAACAAACATTTTGACATATTGAAGAATTTTTGGCCAAAATAGAGTTGTTGTTGTGCTAATTACCTGACCCGATAAATAGATCTTGAATCACACAACGCAGGTATACACAATTTGTTACTAGGAAAAAATAGGAATTTAACAACACAAATGTTTATCAACTAATTTGGCTAATGCTTGGTTTACATTTACGAAATCCACTCGATTTCAACTGCCAAATCCATAGGTTAACCTTAAATGAAATCCAGATGAGATTTAATTTGAGGTTTGAGCTATGGAATTGACAGTTGAAATCGAGTGGATTTCGTAAATGTAAACTTAGCATAAAGCCCTCGACACATAAGAAGCATGGTATTCTTGCTTAAGTCATATCAGATAAAAGACTAAAGACCAAGTTCGACCTAATAAAAAGATTTCAGAATAATACTATGTTTACATGTACGAAATCCACTCGATTTCAACTGTCAATTCATTTGCCTATACGTCAAATGAAATCTCATCCGAAATCGACTGCATTTCATTTGACGTTTGAGCAATGGAATTGAAAGTTGAAATCGATTTGATTTCGTTAATGTAAACATAGTATAACATTTTAATTAGGTCGAACTTGGCCTTTGGTCATTTACCAGATATGACTTATGCTTGGTTTACATTTACGAAATCCACTCGATTTCAACTGTCAAATCCATAGGTTAAACGTCAAATGAAATCCAGATGAGATTGTTGTATATTTTTAACACAAACTAAATTTAAAAAACTTAAGGCCTGCGTACATAGGCTGCCTCGCCTGGTTGCCTTGCTTTCCTACTTCATTTCTGACATAATAAAAATAAAAGAATAAAGAAGGCCGAGCAAATTTCGGACTGTGTTGCCCTTTTCTTTTTTATTCTTTTATCAGAAGCAAACAAGGTAAGCAGGCGAGGCAGCTTATGTACGCAGGCCTTTATTATGAAAATGTAGTACGTTTGAAATCACCAAACACCAGGGTGCATTTCAGGATTTCGTGAAATCCAGTGGATTTCGGAGCATGAGTGTAGACAAGCTATAAGTTGTCAATTCCATAGAATATCTGTCAAATAAATGTAAAACGGGTCTAAACGGCACGTTAATTGGTTAAATTTATATTACGAATAGTTCACATTCTAATTCGAATAATTAGGAATCTCCATCAATTTAGGTGAAAGAATCCATGATTTTTTAAAGAGCGCGCGGCTAGGACCCGTTGATTTCCGATGGATTTCATATGAGTTTTCATTTGACGTATACGTAAAGGAATTGGCAGTTGAAGTCCACTCGATTTCGTAAATGTAAACATACTATAATGAACATCCTTAATTGTCTAATAAACCCTCATAAATGTCATTAACCCGGCATTATATACATTATAGTTATAATGTAAATGCCGACAAAGACAGACTGTTCATAACAATTTTGATCAGACAATAGCAAAAATACAAACCTTTTCACTAGCTGGTTTACATTACGAATTCGAGTCGATTTCAAACTGTCAATTCCTTTGCTCAAACGTCAAATCAAATCGAATTGATTTCATTTGAGTTTTCATTGACGTATACGCAAAGGAATTGACAGTTTGAAATCGACTCGATTTCGTAATGTAAACCAGCTACACCAATAGATTTGATTGGTCATTGCACTTCGGAGAATTCAATTTCATTGAACTGACATTTGAAATCATTTGTTTCTAGGGTTTCGTAAAACCAAATCATTTAATGTGCAAATGTAAATTGGACTCAAAAGTCCATTTAGACTACGCTGGATTTAGCAATTATCTGGTTTTATTTGAAATAATGTGTATGAAAACGTGTGTAATCGACTAACCCTGCGTTTACAAATGACAGGACAGTTGACTTCATGTATTGATTGTCAAAATCCCACAACTTGCCTGTGTGACGTAGGCGTTCAGACAACTGCAAAAACAGTTGTAAAATTTTGAATGAAAATCGTCGATTTATTTTTGTTTTCCGTTCACATATTTTGTTTCTGTTTCTGTTCATGTTCTTTTGTTTTCAACACATTTCAATTATTTTTATTTTTACAAAAATGCTAAAAATGTATCTTCTCTACTGTCTGTGAAAAAATTATGGACAGCTGGGAGACAGCCGACAAATGTATGTATGTGTTAGTAAATCAGAGTTGTATTTGCAGACAGTCTGTCTTGTGTAAACGCCTAGTTAAGTCTAAAGGCCTGCGTACATAAGCTGTCTTGCCTGGTTCCCTTGCTTTCCTTTTTCATTTCTGACATAATAAAAATAAAAGAATAAAGAAGGCCGAGCAAATTTCAGACTGGGTTGCCCTTTTCTTTTTTATTCTTTTATCAGAAGCAAGCAAGGTAAGGAGGCTAGGCAGCTTATGTACGCAGACCTTTATGCATTGCACTGTAACGTAAATGAACAACATCCAGTAACAATTTGTACAAATTTTAAGTAAACGAACATACATAATGACAACTTAAGTCCACTGGATTTGCTAAATCCAGCCTAGTCTATATCAACATATTCAAAATTTGCCCATACCACTAAAGGCCTAGGTACATAAGCTGCATTGCCTGCTTGCCTTGCTTCTGATAAAAAAAGAAAAAAGAAAAGGGCAACCCAGTTCGGAATTTGCTCGGCATTAATTCGTTTCTTTTTATTATGTCAGAAATTAAGTAGGATAGCAAGGCAACAAGACAAAGCAGCTGTACCTAGGCCTTAAGGCCTGCGTACATAAGCTGCTCTGCCTGATTGCCTTGCTTTCCTGCTTCATATTTGACGTAATAAAAATAAAAAATAAAGAAGCCCAAGGAAATTTCGAACTGGTTTGTCCTTTTCTTTTTTATTCTTTTATCAGAAGTAAGCAAGGTAAGCAGGCAAGGCAGCTTATGTACGCAGGCCTTTAAGGTGTGAACAGAATGAAGTACACCGCATTTTTCATCATCAATTTCAAGCAAAAGATTAAAGGCCAAGTACTACCTAATTTAAATGCTGCCTAATTCATTTGAATTAGGTAGTACTTGGCCGTTAGTCTTTTACATGAAACTGAGCGTGAAAAAGCGGCGTATTTCATTGTGTTTTTACCTTTATGAAATCCAGATGAGATTTCTGGTCTGTTCCAGTACTGCAAGAATCTACTAATTTTTACTATTTTTTCCGATAACATAAAGGAAAAAATGTTATCGTAGTAAAAAATAGTAGCATCTTGCAGGTTCTGGAACAGAGCATTCATTTGACGTTTGAGCTATGGAATTGACAGTTGAAATCGAGTGGATTTCGTAAATGTAAACCAAGCATTAACTGTTCAATTTGCATTGAAAAGAAAGTAAATGAATGAGGACATAGTTGTGATCGTTCTTTCAACGGAATCGTTCACTTGAACTTTTGGAAAAACCCCAAGATTTTGTTGACATTTGTGAATTGGATAGCATTAAAAGTTGTTTGAGAATTATGACGATACAGAAGTCAGCCATAGTCCATTTTAGACTTATTACAGCGATGCTCTTGTACATTAAATGTAAATTGGCATTTTGCCTCAAGGGATATGTTTATGTGTATCAACATGATGATGTATGTGTATCAACAAAATGAACTTGTTCCGAAAGATATGCCGCAAAAGGGACTTGCCTATCCCAATTTTCGATTTTAGAATTTGTATTTGTAATGTCGAATACTTCTGCTATTGTTGGTTGTGTATCAAAGTGCCATAAGTGTATAAATTGCTATCTTAGAAAAAAATCTGATCGTTAAAGAAGGCCGGGCATAAGTTGAGTTTAAGGCCCGGATCTTGATCATATTTATACTACATATACATTTTGTTTTGCACAAGTCCATAGTTCCCGAATATATGGGCCTCTGAAATTCCGAAAATTCTATTGTTTCAAGGTCGACTACTTAGAAAAATTTACAATTTAAAAGAAAATTTTGTTCCCATTCCCGAGGATTGCACCTGTCCTGGAAGAAAGTGTTAAATCCCCGGCCGAAGGCCGGCTATTTAAAAAAAATATAATTTACTAGAAAATTTTGTTCCCGTTCTCGAGAATGTCATTGGTATTTGCGGAACTTTGAAAGCCCATATTTCCGGAAGTATGGACTTGTGCAAGACAAAATATATATCATTATACTCAGGGCCACAAGGGCTATATGTAGTATAAATATGATCAAGATCCGGGACCGGGCCCTAAACGTATCAGTTGTAAATCAATACCAGTTAGATTCTCTTTTGTGGTCAATTTCCAATGTTCTATTGGGCTTTACCAATCAATTGTACACGAAGACACAAAACGACAGGGCATTTATTATTGCTGTCTTATTACTTGGTACTAATTAACTAACATGTTTATACCCTACACCACTATCTGAGGAGGGTATTATAAGTTGGTTTTGGCCAAAAAGTTTGTAACGCATCGAAATAATGGTCGCAGACCCATACTTACGAGGGCAGTTCGGAAACTTCTTAGCCTAGCACAAAAAGCGCGGTATAAACAGAAAAAAGTTAAGTGTTTTGGAAACTTCCATCTTTGTTATGAACACATGTTAAATTTTGTTTCGATCTGGCAACTCCTTCATATAGAAACAGGTGTTCAAAAAAGACGCATCCGCAATTTTTTTACAATGGAAAAATTAGAAATGCGTGCTGTCATTAAATATTTACATAAAAAAGGTTTATCGGGACAAGAAATTCACAATGATATGGTGAATGTGTTAGGTGAAAGTGCTCCTTCATATGCAACAGTAAAAAATTGGGTTGCTGAATTTGAACGTGGTCGTACAAGCATTGAAGATGAACCACGTAGTGGACGTCCAAAAACAGCAGCAACAACAGAAATTGTAGCCAAAGTGCATGATATGGTATTAAATGATCGACGAATAAAAGTGCGTGAAATTGCTAATATCATGGGCATCTCAAATGATCGAGTCCATTTAATTTTGCATGAAGAACTACAGATGAAAAAGCTTTCTGCAAAATAAGTGCCGCATTTGTTAACAGTCGATCAAAAACGCATAAGAATGAACATTTCTCAAGCTTGTTTGGATCGTTTTAAGCGGAATAAAATGGATTTTAAGCGTCGTTTCATAACTGTTGATGAGACATGGATCCACCACTATACTCCAGAGACAAAAGAACAATCCAAACAAGGGACTGAAGCTAGAGGAAGTGCCCCAATGAAGGCAAAAACAATTCAATCGGCTGGTAAGGTTATGGCAACGGTTTTTTGGGACTTCAAAGGTATTTTATTGATTGACTATCTGCAAAAGGGTAAAACAATAAATTCAGAGTACTATTGCAACCTTCTGGATCAATTAAATGTACAAATTCGGGAAAAACTTCCTGCTTACAAAACAAAAAAATAATTTTTCATCAAGACAACGCACCAGCGCACAAGAGTGTTTTAAAAATGGCTAAAATCAACGAATTAAAGTACGAGTTGCTTGACCACCCACCTTATTCTCCTGCTTTAGCTCCCAGTGACTTGTTCCCAAATCTAAAAAAATCCTTGCTGGCAAGCGTTTTACCTCAAATGAAGATGCAATTACAGTTGTAAACCACTATTTTGAAGACCTTGAGGAAAACTATTTCAATCAAGGGATAGAATTGCTAGAAAAGCGTTGGACTAAGTGTATTGAAGTTTCAGGAGATTATATTGAAAAATAAAAATATTTTTGAAAAACTAACTTTTCTCTTTCATTGATAGGCTAAGAAGTTTCCGAACCGCCCTCGTATATACCAAAATTAATGTCTCGACGAGTTGAGTCGATCTGGCTATTGATTTTGGTGATGGTCGGATAATGTTTAGGGCTCGGAATGGTCAAAAAATTATTTGGAGAAAACGTCAACGTTTTATTTCAAAGCGATTATCTCCGCATCTGTAAGGGGTGTATCGAAAGCAAAACCTGCCAATGAAAGAAAGAAATATCACCTTTACAACGATAAATAGTAGTTTGTCGTAGGTATCGCAATAGTTGCTAATACAACCCAAATTTTCATTTCTTGCTGTTTCAATTATGATGAAAGCAAAGCCCAACTATGAAAGTAGAATATCCCGCTTTTAAAATGATGAAAAGTAGGTTGGCGTAGGTGGCCAAATAACGGAGATACAGCAATAGTCGGTAATACATCCCATTTTTAATTTTTTTCCGAAATCGTGCATGTAGAAGTATACTGAAGAAGTGGAAAAATATTAAAAAGATGACATTACTGATTTTATTCTTGTAGAATGCTATTATTAAAAAGTAAGAAAGAATGTAGTCTTTTATTTTTTATTAGAAGCTTATCTGTGTCTATAAAAAACAATAAAAGGTGCCGTAAAGATAAATGTGCTAGGAGCGGTTCCTTTAGTTTAAATAAATAGCATTTTATACGTTTGTGGGGTAGGTATCATGTGGGCCTAGTGTTTGCCCTTCACATGTAGTTTAATCCAGGGTCCAGGTTCTTTGAGATTTTCTTGTTCATGTTTGGCGTCTATTATTGATTGCACAACAGATTTCCTATCATCTTTAGCTGTACTATTTACGGCCGCTTCGGTTGCTGGTTTTGTGATTTCCAAATTGGGGGCTGCATTTTCATCCTTGAAAACTTGTACACGTACATTACTCGGATCATGGGATTTTGTGGTCTCGGTCTACAAATGTAGAAATGTTATAAATAATCGATAGCATGACCTTTATAAAAAAATACTTACTCTATTAGTTCCTGGTGCATGACTCTTAACAGCCGCTCCAGTGCGTATACTACCAACTATTTGCCTACGACGATGACCTCTCAGGGATGACACCGCCTGACGACGTTCCTGTATTTGACGATTTGTCTCCTCTTGAACATTATCGTAATCCTTGTACATTAAACGTTGGGCGACAGTAAAACCAAAATGTTGGTGAGCCTCCTGAAGTTCCTCCAGTGGCTGAGCACGACAAGCAATACCACGACGAAATATTTCATCCGCCTTACGGGTATTATTAACCAAACCATAACAATATGCCCATGCGATATAAAAGTCCGATACCATTGTACCAATACCAGCATTAAATAATTGTTGATAACATTCAGCTGGATCTTTGTGATTATCAATCTGAAAATGTCACACACATATATTAATATCTTGCTCAATGTTAAAATGTACTTACATATTTAATGCACAGTTTTATTATACGACGATCTTGATAGTATTTTCATCACTTTCAAAACGAGACAGACATTTTGCCAATACCTCTTGCAGTCCGGATTCTTTGCCAACAGATGTAAAACTTTGTTCAATCCATGCAATATAATTGTACCATGCACTAAGCGGATCATCACCTTCGCAATTGCGTATCTCCCTTTCCAGTTCTTTTCGTTGGGCCATCAGTTCTTGGACTGATTCCACTTTAAGGGAAGCCTGTAAAATCCATTGCCATTTTAATTGCTATTCACAAAGTCTGGGAATGAGCTTAACACCTTAGAACGGGACAAATTGTTGTAGTGCTTCAATGTGAAATTTGCAGTTTGAGCTTGAAATATTGGATAGTTGTTTCATGAAAGGAGTAACTAGCTAAAAATAGCTAAGTCATGGCAAGTAAATCAGGTTCCCTCTACAGTGACAATATATGAAAAGAACAAGGATTTTCTTTCCTTTAGCTACGACACTCTGAAAATATTTTCTAATTGTAAGTTTTTTTGTAAGTCCCCGGCCTTCGGTCGAAGTTTTAAGACTTTCCCCTACGGAAAGCGCCTCCTCTTCACCTCTTCATTTTGAACTGGTTTTATTTTGGATTTTTGAACGTTTGTGTGGAACAGGTCTCACCAGCATCAAAGAAACAAGAAACACCCAAATCTCCGAATATGGGCTGTGAAAATGCCATGTCTTCGAAAATTTAAAATATCAATTTGTCTGAAAATTTAAATTAAATTTAGTTTTGAATTTGAGATGTAAATAAAACTGACATAGGTACGTTTTAACATATACATACATACAAAGTTTGTCAAAATCGTTTTGACTATGAAGGGATGTCAAAGCTAATATAACCTTGTGAGCAGTGAGCGTAAGACTACCTTGTATCATGGAAATCGTGCTACAGGCTCAATTTTGGTCGGATCGTCACGAAATTTTGTAGGATAATGGGAGTCCCACAGAGGAAGAAGCTTTCTGATTGTGATGATGTTCGGATAATATTCAGGGGTCGGAATGGGCAAAAATCTAATTTGGTGGAGATATCAGCCTTTTATTTCAAAGCCAATATCTCTGTTTCTTTAAGAGGTTTATCATATAACTTGGTAAGGAAAGTAGAAAATATCACCTTTACTACGATGTAATGTAGGTTGCCGTAGGTGGTCAAACAACAGAAATATAGCAAAAGTCAATAATATATCCAATATTTCCCATTTTTTGTAATCACGCTACAGGTTGGAATTTTGATCGGATAGTCACGATAGGGTTGATGGGGGTCCCAAAGAGGAAGAAGCCTATTGACTTTGGTGATAGTCGGTTCCTTATGGGGGTTCCTGAGAGAAAGAGGCATATTATGTTTGGTGGTAATCGGATTATTATAAAAGAAATGTTTACCAGTGAAAAGCTTATGCACAGGGGTAGTGGTGTAGGGTATAACATGGTCGGCCCCTTCCGAGTATAGCCTTTGCCCACTTGCGTATTTCCCACACCGTTTGAGATATTTATAAATACTAAGTGGGTGTCGGTAGATTGATTTCAGAAGAATAAAAAAATGGAAATTACTTTTAAATAAATAGCTAGATTGGCGAAGTTAAGTATAAGTAGTCGAATACAAATTTGGACATGAAATATTTTAGGGATTTTATAAAATGCCGTAAAATGTCAAACGAATTGAATAACTGCAGCCAAAATTTTATGAAAAATTTTACTGAGATGTTGATCTAACAAAATAAAAAAACAAACATACAATTTACAGTTGCAGTTAGTAGTTAAAATTTTTTGAAATTTGGAAGTTGCCTGTGTGCAACGTTGGGCCATTGTGGTAATAAAGTGGTTACATTAGTGGAAGTCGAAAATGCTGGTTAGTGGTATTCAATGAAATACAAAGGGTAATTGGGACATTCGGGGTTGTGAAAAAATGTTGTATTTATATTGTTATTCGAAGATTGGACTTGAATCAAGAGGAGATTGACACGGTATTTGGTGAATATACATATTAGATGTTATGAATTTGTATGATATCAAGCGAATATCTGTTCAAGTATTGATTATTATCAGGTTTAGAGTCTGCATACAAAATAGAAAATATTTGTCAAATGCTTCTACTCTGAAAAATGTCAATATTAGCATTTCAGGTTATATGGACACCACCATATACGTCAAAATTGGCTAATTTGTAACTACAGCGCTGCTCAAAACATATGCAACTCAGAAGCCTTATCACATTTAAGTAATTTTTGGGGAGATTTTGTGTTTGAAATATATTTATTTTTGCACTTTGATTCTTTGTTGACACTACTTTCAAGATTTA
The DNA here is from genome assembly GCF_047663935.1 of Musca autumnalis. NCBI lineage: Eukaryota > Metazoa > Arthropoda > Insecta > Diptera > Muscidae > Musca > Musca autumnalis. Next base: position 89,800 of record NW_027411732.1, read on the forward strand.
AAAATGATTATTCAGTTTTTAACCCTTACTTTAAAGAAATGTGTTAAATATCGGAGAATCACGTGTTTTGGCCTGCTCAAAACATATGCAAGTCTTTGGTTCGAATAATGTATTACCTGTTTTTTTGTCAGAAAAGGGGGACCAAAGGCTTTCATGAACACATTTTTTACCGCCTATGTTTAATTTTGACAGACAAGTATGCCGAAAACAAGACATTTCTAATTTTTTAAGAAAAACAAAAGTTATGCAAAAATGTTTACTTCTCAAAATTGTCGATCCAACGCAGTCCAAAAATAAACATAATCAGGTATGTGATGAATTCCGAATCGATTTGGGATAAAAACGATTGAATCGTATTTAGATGTGACGGAAACCGCATCGAATTTCAATTCCACGTTGTTTCAATTTCATTAAATTCCCCCAAACAAAAAACAGAATAGTGACCCCAAATCCTCAGATGAAAGCGGCATACAATTTTTTTGTTGTGGCGAAAGCAAAACCAAAATAAATTTACTGAAAAATAAGATAAATGTGTGTTCTTCTTTAAATGGGTCTATATGGAAGCTTAGTGAAGGAATTCTTGTGCTATTACATGATGAGAACTACAAACAGTGCATAACAACATATTAAGCCGGTGCCTTCACCAATTTGGAGAAAACACAGATGTTAAAAGTACATTTTTTGTTCTATGCCTTTTTATTCTATGAACAAAATATGCCAAAAGTAGGGAAAATAAATCGAAATTTATCTATTCTCTAAACGAGCTAAAGCATAGTACACACCGGCCAACAAAACTGGCAGTCATCGAGGTCTATTTTGTTAATGTCAAAGTCTAGCTGAATAATTACTTTCCTAATCTCTAAATAATACTTTACATATTGTATATCAAGCATTATTACCTAAACAAAAGTTTTTATCTGCCAGAAAATTGTAGCAAAAGTTCGTTGACTGTCAGTGTGTACTCCCCTTTACATTTCAATCCTTTTCTCCTAAAAATCTCTCAAAATTCATTACATCGTTTATAAATCGACCACAAAAATATGACCGTTTTCAAAACGAGAAAAACAAACGATTATCGGATTTCATCACACCCTTTTCTTATCAAATTTCCATAGAACACAATGGAATATGAAACCGATATCGAAAACAATTCGAGATCGAAAAATGTACATGCATCACACCTACAATCGTTTTCGACTCGTTTTGAAATCCAAGTCGATTTTCATCACATACCTGAATGACAGTACAATCAGGTATGTGATGAAAACCGAATCGACTCGATTTGCTGAATCGAAATGTTATATAATCGTGGTGCCTTTGATGATATATAGTTTTTCTTCTCAAACGCACCTCTTTTGAGCAATATTTTTAAAATCCATTTTCAATTTCATTAAAATATTTTCTAAAATTAGAAATATATGATTTCGATTTGTGGCAAAACGTGTCGAATCGTTTTCCATCGCATACCTAAACAAACAAAACAAACATTGTTCCACAACATCCCATACGGGACAAGGGAGACTTCTCTCATATCAATGAGTGCACCCCGATTCATATTTAGCTCAATGATATGGGACCTACTGTTTATCGCCGAGTCCGAACGGCGTGTCTTAAGACACCACTTGTGGAGAAGTTTTCCAAGGCTGAAATACTCAGGAAATGTCGCCAGCATTACTGAGGCGTATTTTGCCACCGTTGAAAAATGTTTGATGTTGCCTTGTCGGGGAATCGAACCCCCGACCTTCTGCGTGCAAGGCGGGCGTGCATACCATTGCACCACGGTGGCACCCTCCATCGCATACCTGAATATTTTAAAAAGTACTAAAATCGCCATACAATGGGAAGGAGGTGAATGTACAACTATAAGGTATGTGATGGAAAACGATTCGACTCGTTTTGCCATAAATCGAAATCGTATATCTCCAATTTTGGTGAATATTTTTCTGAAATTGAAAATGGATTTTAAAAATATTATTCAAATAAGGGGCGTTTGCGAAGCAAACCTATATATATCATCAACGGCGCTCCGATTATATATCATTTCGATTCTGCAAATTGATTCGATTCGGTTTTCATCACATACCCGATACGGGTATCTACTGCAGGGGATAATGAAATAATGATGCGGATTATTAAGCGGAATTCTCAGAGTCCATCAACAGATGTTAAATAAAGGTTTTACATCGATAAATATAAACAAAACTCTCCGATACATGCCGTATCAATGGCGGTGTACCCAAAATGGACACATTTTAGGAAAACAGTAATTTCCAGGAAAATTTAAATTTTTCTTATAAATTTTGCAAAAAATGTTTGGAATTGGTTTTGAGCTTGTAAAATCGAGAATTTTTTGTCTACTTTAATCAATATTTGAGTTATATGACATAAAAAGATGTACTTGATCACCAGGACGAATGATAATCGAATTTGTCCCCTTATATAAGGCCAAAAACGAAGATGGTGTTTTATATTGACCTGGAGGTATTTTTATGGACAGAGATGATACTAGAGGCATGAGTTCGAGATATTTATTGGATTTAAGTACTAACCAGACATATAATATGTCGAAATCGCACCACGTACATACCACAAATGTCATATAAGAGGGTGTTTTGGCATAATACCTCCACTAAACGTATATATAACCACGTAAAACTTGTAATTTTTGCAAATATTTTTTGTATTCTTATCGGATTCGTTCAGATTAAGTAATCTAAAATCATACAGAAGGTTCCGGTGCCCTTAATCTTGAAAATCGAATAAAATCTTGGTATTTTACAATTATCCTTAGCGACAGGATTCCAAAGGATATATTAATTTATTTAGTAAGCTGGATACCTTTATGATGTGTCCAGATAATAAATAAAAGGATTAACTCACAATATATTATCAAAAAAAAAAAAGAAAAAAATAATGTATCTTCAGGTTTAGAACCAAATTTTCTCAGTTGCAAATGTTTTGAGCAGGAGTCCTAGCCTAGCTTTGTTTTGTATATTTTTGTAGAATAAGTACAATTATGGTCAATTATTTTTTAAATCCTTAAAAAGCGGTCAATAAACAATCTACAAAAATATTTGCATTTCAAATCCATAAATTACCTCAGAACTATATAAAAAGTGAGCAGCACTGTATATATAATAAATATAGACCAATTTTCTATCAATTTTCTTCTAGAATTAAACAAACTCATCAGGTTTTGCTTTTCCACATCATGAATAATGAAAAATATAACGATAATAAAGAGGCTTAAGAAACAAACTTTATTCATTTTTATAACCACAATGGCCCGATGTTGCCCACAGGCAACATTTGTACCTCCCTAACCGCAAGGAATTGATAAGAATTGTTTGCATAAAGGACTTATTTTTGCGACTACGAATCATAATAAATATGAAAATTATTTTTATCTCTACGTAAAAAAATTCGGGCTTCAAAGGGTTAATTAAGGTCTTATAATTCATAATTGGCACATTAGTCTTTGTTAAAGGAAACATCATTAAGAAATTGTTTCCAATGTACCGAAATATTATAAGTCCAACGAATTTGATCATTGCCATACATTTTGTCTTTACCAAGAAGACTGCAAAGAATTGTCTTCGCACACATCATGACTAATATAGAACTATCGATATACATACATATCTGGGACTATCCCTACATGCAGACTAAACCATAACCATTCAGAATTCTATTTTTTTCTAATTCTATTTCATGCTGAAAGATCCTATTTAATAACAATCCCTCAAAAAAAGAAACGCTTTACTTCAATTCAATACAATTTATTTCACTATATTAAAACCATTCTAAAAATGTATACATATATTATTATTATAAACGTTGAAGGCACTCAAAGCATAAAAAACGATGAAAAATTTTATTATAGCAGTGGTTTGTCATTAGTAATAGTATGCAATTAAGTACAACTTTTTATTTATTTTGTTTTTGTAAAATATGACATTTTTGTGTCAGGCTTTATTTAATATTCAACCCAATTCCAAATGTCCATTTGTTGTGACTCCTTACTTTCACTACATTTTCTATTGTGAATATCGGTATGAAATAAACGTTTGGTGTATAATACTCCATAATTAATCAAAATGTCCGCTAAACTAACTTAAATCTGGAAATGGGGTGAATATTTCTGACAATTATTGTTATTTTTAAATAGATATTGGCTTCAGTTTTTCCGTGAAAAAAAAGAAAAAAATTAAATTAATTAATTTTTGGAAGAAAATTTCAAGAATTAACTGAAGTCTTTGCTACACACTTGTCATGCACACACATGCAAAAAGAGTTCATCGGCCCGATAGCATGACTGGTAGGCGCGTGGAGGCCCTAAGAATTGTTTCTGACACGCTACTTCATTTTATAAATTTGTATGTATGAAAAGTATTAACTTGAATTTTATTTATAGTTTTAAACAGATTATATTTGGAAAAATTCTTAGAATAAATTTTTCCTAAATTGAATTTAGGAGTAAATTGGTATTTTTTGTAACTATCTGTGGTAACTATTATATATTATATTGATATAATTATAATCCATATTTGTTTAGAAGTATTCAGTTAAAATATTTTTCAAAGTTGATTTTTTAATACTAATTAAAATATTAGAGGTACTAGTATATACAGTGGCGGACAGCTAATTAGGGTTAATAAATTCAGTACTCGATTTCATTTAAAAATGTGAAGATTGTGATGAAATAAATTTTGTACATAAGGTATTGGTAGAAGCACTATCGAGTGGTAACAAAACATACTAAGATCCCCCAAATGTGTGTGAAGTAGATCCCACTTTTCTAAAAATTGTAGTAAAATCAAGTTTAAGGTGGAATCGATGCACTTATTTGTACAAGAAGAAAATCTTAGTTACCTGGCTCTTTATAGGAAAAATTATATTTTTAGTAAACCCAGACATCATTCCGAACCACTGCAATTACCGCTCCTTACTGGGAGTAAATTTATCCTTGAATTACTTATTAACCAGATTGGATTAGTGATTAGGATGAAAATCCTATTCAAAGCATGAGTTATGAGGCATTTTATATAAACAAAATACGGTAATCTGGTCAAAATACTACGATTTTCTTTGCTGCATTAAAGGAAAATAAGGCCTAAAGCACATTAATTGGTATTATAGTAATACTTCGGTCCGTTAAAGGAATTGCGGTGGCTGTAAAAAATGAAGCCAGTTGAGTACACTATAAACTAACTAATACAAGCAATTCTTGTACAAAAAGGTGCATCTATTAACCTTAAACCTGATTTTACTACCACTTTTAGAAAAGTTTGATTTACTTACCGCACATATGAGGAATCTTAGTACGTTTTGGCATCACTCGATAGTGCTTCTACCAATACCTTATGTACAAAATTTATTTCATCAAAATCTTTACATTTTTATTAGCTGGCTGCCTCTGTATTTGAAAGTAATTTTATTACGTATTAGTTTTTTTAGTTATTTTCAGTCTCATAGTTATTTACAGTCTCATAGAGTAATATTTGTGAAATCAAATATTTCATATTTTACAAATGCGCAACATGTTATTTTCGGGCAGCCTTTTTCCGCATGTTGTCGATAAAGCTCTTTAATTGAGGTGCCGTTCTTTTACTTAAAACGCCGTTGTTTTTTATAGCTTCTGCGCACATATTAATTGAAGGCAACTTCTCCATAGAATAAATGTCGCCAAAACAAGCGTATACGGCATCAACTTCTTCTTTTCTCCGTCTCACGCGTTGTGTTTTGCCAGCAGAAGATACTGAAATGTATAATAACTTGGGTATAATATATAGCCCTAATATATATGTTATACTACAACTACTAAATATTTATAATTTTCCTACCATTTTTATATTCTTTACCACTATATTTTTCTACTACTTTATCATTTTACTTACCACTACATTCTTTCTTCTTTGATTTATCGATCCTGTCGTCAGAATCCTCAGAGCTTTCCGAGCTTTGGTGTATCCTGTTGCCATCAGGATTGCCAACTCCTTCGCATATTTTGTTATTATTAGAAGTACCTGCTTCTTCATCCTCATCGTCATCATCATCATCACCGTCATTACCTCCAGCAGCCAATAACAAAATTTTTGAAACCGTTGTGATTTCTGCTACTGGTACGTCAACCCTATATGTGTTTTTGTGAATGCCTTATGGTGTCCAAGGAAATTCGCTAACCTGTCAACCGTCGATTCTTCAACATTTTGAAGGGCGGTAAAGGTTGCTACGTGCTTTCTAAGTTTTGTGCCGGTTATATTTTGGGGTTCGGAGGCTCCACATTCCAGCGCAAATTTTTTTAATAGAGGACAAGCTCTATAGTATTCCTTGGAGGCATCTCGCGCACCGAAAACAAAAGGATTTGAATCTGGGATTCCCGCTCTTTTTCTATATTTAAGAATAAGGTCAATCGCTTTTATTGCAAGAGGATCAAGCAAAGCTCCGACGGTCCGTCCTCGCTTGCCTCGCAGCGTGACGCGAACAAATTGTTTTGCAAATGCTATAGATTCTTTCGATACATTTTCTAAAAGGTCAGCTTTCATATTATCTGTAATTCTTTCTTTTTATTGTAATTTTCTATTGTAAGCCTTTCAATTTCACCCGCTCTTCTACGGTTGAATACTTGCAGAAAGACCAATGAGTATTCGGCAAGATTTTTCCACGGGGTAAATTTGTATTCTGTTTCCAATTCGGCAATGCAATCAAACATCTTACTTTTCAAGAATCCCACCAAAAGTTTGATGTCATCTTTATTTGGCAAAACAGAATTCTTCGTTCTCTTTTTTTTTTCTTGGTCTTCAAAAGCCTTTCTGTTAACCTGAGATGTGGTTTCCTCCGCCCAAAGTGACATAAAATTATCTAATGATGTTTTTAGGTCTTCATTTTCCATTTTAATAAACTCATTGCGCTGAATACGTGAACATTTCTTGATTAGAGTTGTCAAGGAAGTAGCAACCGCTGGTGTAGCAAATCCTGCATCAAAAGTCCATTTTGCGGTTGTTCGTAAAGCTTCAATGGCACTGTCAAATAGATGTGGCTTAAACATATCTTTCAATTCAGAAACTTCCGGTACTAATTTGATCAATTCCAATTTAAATCGTCCTAAAAGGCGCATATTAGCGCGGATCTGGTCATGATGATGAGTTTGCGAGAGTTTTTCGGACAATCTGTTGCCAAATCGTATTATTAATTCATCATATCGTATAGCTTTGGTGACATCATCATTTCTTAGCACCGGAAAAATTTTAGTTTTCATGGCAGTATTTGCCACTGCGTGCATATACTGCGTTAATTTCCGTCCTTCAATGTAATTAGTTCTGGAGTTCTTCTTTCCAATGCATTTGCTCGTATGTAATCTAGATGTATACCGTGACGTAAAATCCTTTGCATTTTGCGCAACAAATATAATCGTCAGGTTGTCGGTTTAAATATTTTCGCTGTCTTCTAGTAACTATTAAAACGCCGGTGTTCAGATCCTTGTTTGTATTATGTAGAAAATCTCCTTGTTTTCTGATGCTCTCTAATATGTTTTATCGTTCCTTACTCATTTTAGGAAACGCCATCGCCTTTTTTACGAGATTTTCTTTTTTATGTTTTAGAAACAAATGTCTGGAAATTTTGCATTGCAAAGTTTTGCAATACATGCAAAAATGTTTTTTTCAATTTTTGCGAAGACGATGGAACGGATATTACATCTACTTTTATAGGGTCGGCGTTTGCTTCAATTGTGGAACTTAGGTTTGCCCTATCTTCTAAGGTGGTATTATCAGGACGGTATTCTGAGACAGAAGTCTCAATATTATTTGATATAGTCGAATTAAGCGCTGCCGAATTCAATGTGCTTCCCTCAACAATGTCGGTACAATTTGGAAGTGACTGTTGTTCATGTACTGAACTAATATTTAGAAGACTTGTACTATTTTTACTTTAAGTACAATTTCCGTCGCTTGAAGAATCAGAGTAATCAACTAATTTTTTGCAAGATAATGCGCCGTACAAGAATGACTCGGATTTACTGCGCAATATTTCGACATTATTCTTGTGGTGATCTTCAGGTGGGTGAGTAGTATTGCTTGTTCGAAATTAAAATATTTCCATTTTGTTGAACTTTCTTCTGGAGACATACGATTTTTATTTGACGATTTTAAAACTGTCGAGTTTTTAACGCTGTTGAAATCATTAACGTCAAGTTCACTCGCTGAAGATTCGTCATTAGAATTCGCCAATAGTTTATTAGATGATGTGTTGTCCCATAAATGCGATTCCGACAGTGTTAGACCATGTTCACTGTAACAACCTTCAGGTGGACTAATAGCGTTACTACCTTTTGTATTTGTGATGACTTGTTCTGTTTCTTTTGTAGAGATATGGTCAATAGTTAATGTTCCGAGGTTATTTGATGACGTTGTTTTATGAATAAAATTAGCAGAAGATTTATCATCGTTCCATAAAGACTCTGTCTTTTCCGATGATATCCGCTCTTTTTCGTTGTCAAAACTTTCAGGTGTCCGAAAAACGCTACTTGTTTTATTTGTGATGACTTGTTCTGTTTCTTTTGTAGAGATATGGTCAATAGTTATTAATGTTGCGATACTATTTAATGACGATGTTTTATCAATAAAATCTTCCTCAACAACTCCTTTCGGGTTTTCTAAAATGTCACATTTTTTGTTTGCTACAGTTTCATTATTTTTACGACGTAATGTTAATTCTAACGATACATTATTATCTAGCCTATCTTTATTGTTAACTTTTAAGCCCTCAATATTTTCGTCTGATAACGAAAACTCAGTTGTTTCTTGGACCTTATTTCTATACGCCCATTCAAATGATAATTAATGTTATTGGTCAAATTCATTGTAAAGAAGTGAAATACAAGAACACTGAACGAATCAGTCCTTTAGAATCAAGGAATATTTTTCAGTTTAGAAGCGGACTGGAGGAAGAGATCGCCTTTGTAAAGAATAATGATCTTGGAAACAGGAACTTCTATACCTTTTACAAGAATACTGCGACCTTGTTGAACGGTATTGTGAATGGGTACGATAAATGAATCGGTACACATAAGGTAGCACTTTATGCGCTCGTTGATAACACCGACGGAGGCAGGGGGTCCCGGGCCCGCCACGAAATTATTTTTGTTCCCATAGAATATTAGCTTATGTTACAATTTTTTTTAATTTTTTGACTAAAATTTTAAACTCTTTTAAATTTTTCAAGAAATACGTAAAGTATTTGGAGGAAGTATTACAGAGAATTATTTAACTACATTGGTATACTTATTGTCCAACGTATTTGAAAGTATAAAAATAATGAACACTTTAGGCTTTTTGAGCAATTTTCTGCATAGCTGTTTTTAAGTTTTAAAGAGTTGTTTAAGCGTTTAATCGTAATTTTAGGCTGACTGTAAGTGTTAGTGAGTTCAAAACAAGACGTTTTTTGTATGATCGTTTGTAGCATATTACGGCCAATACTTTGGCTTTTGATAAGAGCAATAAGTATGTAGTCTCTAACAAGTTTTTGTAATGAACTGTTTGGAACATCGTAACAATTACAAACTCTTTATTATGTTTGATTTGCTACAAAAAAAACGATATCAACCATGTTTTATGATATAATTTCTATTCCACCGCAGTGTCGTCCGTTAAGGTTATTTAAAACTGGTCTCTTGCTACAAGTTAATAAACGTCTATTGTAAAAAAAAAATCCTTTCGTATTTTTGTGTTTTGTTGGATCTTTCGAATGTTAATAAAATCAAGATTATTGAGATTGAATTTCATCTTCAGAGATTTTTTGTCGATTACTCATTGAATTGTATTTTGGGAAGTGCTTTCAATGGATGCACATTTCTAGAACTGTTCATTTTTCCTTCTTCGACAAACGAAATAAAAAAACTGATCGAAAACAGGTTCAGATTAGTCAAAATCTCAACAAGTATCAGTCGGATTTGCGGATAGGAATATAAACTAAAACTTTAATCTATGGACAGATCGAATAGCGGCTACACAACCAAAATCCTTTAACCCAAACCTATGTATTAGGAGATTTTCAGAATTGTGTAGCCATTTGCGGACGTATGAACTCACTAACAAAATATGGATTTTATCATTGATCACAAATGTTACGGAGGAGGTAACTGAAGAAATGGACCGGACCGACATAGTTCATTTTGGAAGTATATTTTATTTTGGGAGTCATTCTTTGTAAAAGATATTGCGCCCACCAGTCATTTCAGTGCGTCACAGTATAATTTTCAGATTTGTCAAGAAAAAATATAGACTTTCCCGCGAATAACACAATTCCGCTCTAAACGCAAAGAAAACCGACCTTAAACTCCGGTCATATCTGAGCTGCCGGGCGGTTGTGAATATCGCAGGAATGTTGAACGGTACCGTGCATGGGTCTGATGAATTAATCGATACACATAAGGGAGCAATTTTTGCGATCGTTGATAGGATGTAATAAATCCAAAAAGATCCCCGTGTTTTTGAAATAAGGAAAAGGAACACGAATAGACTTTGTGTCCACGTTTGTATCGATTGGACGAATCAACTCTGGCAATCGGTCGGAAGTCTCACGGAGCAACAACGGAATAATATTAGAGACTCTGTTGGCCACGAATGTATGTCAATGACCAGGAGGTTTGGAAAGCCAAAAAAGGGCTGTAGTGGAGATCGTCCAGCAGAATAAGAAGTATTTAGAAACATTAAGCGTCGGAAGTAAAGTAACAAATATCTCTGTTAGCAGAACAGCCCCACATAGCTGTATTCTTGGAACGGACAGTGATTTCACAGAATCAGCTCTTATATCGGAATACACTAAGTGAGTAGATACGGACGTATCTCAAGCTATTCGCACGTATAAAGCGGCTGCATTTCGAATGCATCGCAAAAGACATGAAACTGACGATCAGCGGTCGGGGTAAAACGGATTCGAACATCTACCATTCGGACAATGTGGCGGGATTAGGGACTTCATCCCAGCTAGTACCATCCGACCATATTTTTTGCATTAGACTTTTTGCCAGAACTATGCACGGCGAAAAAATTGAAGATCTGAGAAAGTATCTACCCTTATGTATATAAACATGAAGACGGAAACAGTAATGTGGAAAAGAAGAAATAATCAGAGCTAACGTCCCACCGAATACCTAATATTTTGGTCGCATTGCATTGCATTGGTCGTCGATGTTCATAGGGAAGATCGGTAAGAATATCTCTCGAGTTGGTTGTCCATTTCCGAAGGAAAACGGCCACTGATTCTAGATCCGATTTGTCCTCTCTTCTATATTGGATTGCTGCTGGAATTGAATGTGCGCCGAACCTCACATTATCTGCATACATGACGTTGCTCATAACCACGGTGGCATTCGGATATCGAGCCATGTTCAGAGCGCAATTGACTCCAAAGGTGACAGTTTGTAAGTTGAAATCATGAATGGTCTCACCTAGGTGGTTGCAGAATATAATTCGTTGAAAAGGAGTTTGATCGGAATGAACAAGAATTAGGCGGTACAGCTTCTCAATGTCAGCATTGAATACATATCGAAAGAGACGCCATTTGCGAAGTAATGTGGTAAAATCAGATTGCAACACTGGACCTGTGTGCATTGGATTGGACGTGTCCGTGATGCGGAAGACAATAATGGCTGGAATCTCTATCTAAACATGGAGTCTGAACTGGGACCATGTGGTTTAACTGAACGTGCTCATTGAGTGCCTGATCATACTCTTCTTTGAAATCTGAATTCCGGAGAAGACGAATCTCACTGTAAAGGAACTGTTTTACGGAACTCTAACGTGATTGCCCAAGACCAATTTTTTCTAGAAACCTTTGTATGAAAGGAAGAAGAACAACGTACCGATCATTTTCATTCCTATTTGTCGTTAAAATATAGCGCTACTCACAGCACTTAACGTCGTCTGAAGGAAACTTTCACCTAGGGAGGTTCTCTACGACAAATCTCTCTATCGAAGGTTACTTCACAAAAGTTCGAATTTAGAGTAGATGGACAAGAAGAATTAGCAGCTGTCGAATTATTGTAAGGTCATAAGTAAGTTTCAATTTGTTGAAAAAGCATTCAGATATTAATGTTCCTTGAGAATATAAATCTAGAAGTACGCGAGCGTGATACGCCACTACTAAGTGCAACACATTTACCAACGCAGTTCCCAGCAGAATACCCCTAGAATTGGAAGTGAAACAGGTTTAAATTACTCCACCCCCTGAACTAGTGGACTGTACACGATTAGGAGAACACATAATAGAGTTTGGACTCTTGGGGCGTATTGGATGAATGACTAACTGAAGAACGATCATGAAGCATAGTGTTGTGCCACCTCCGACACTCGAAGCAATTATTCTTGCTTGAACAGTTGTTAAGTTGGTGAGTCTTTAAGAAATAATTTAGACAAGCTTTTCTTTATCTCATCCAAACGCTGTTTAAATTCACCACGATGAATCTAAGATCTGTCTCACCGTCTTATCAGACGAACCGTCTTCCAATAGGGTCAAAGTTAGATCAGAAGACGATTTGAACCAAGAAAAAGGAATATTGGATCCCAACTTTCGACGTCGATATCGTACAGCGATAACGCAGCAATACAAGCATTTATGTCGCGTTGCAATGACTTAATTGCACCCGCACACTCGGATTTATAAGACAGACGATTGAAATTAAATGTTGATTGACCAGTAACACGAATTCGCTTATTTTCGAAACGATCACACAAAATCAGATCACCAGAAAGCTGATTCAGTCGGGCCAATCACTCACTTGTTCCTCGTCTTCCACGCTCTGCTCTTCGCTAGCTCGATCAGACATAAATTGATTATAAGCAGACTTGATTTCTGCCCATAAGGACATAACCTCAGATGTGTGGACCTTGATGAACTGGGAAGACGATAAAGGACCACAGACCACTTCGGCTTCAATCAAAGATAACTATAGATGTGAGTAGGCGCATCTAGATAGCCACAAAATACATATTGTAATGGCATAGCTGTGTTAAATGTTTGCACACTTCTGTTTTGAATGTGTATTTGCCTGTATGGCAATTCATTTTGGCTAATACTTGTGTATTGCTAGATATTGCATATCCATTTCGTTTCAGCACATTTTGTTTTTGTTTATTCATGATATGTACGGTCATACTAAAGTGTGGAATAGTTTATCTGTTTGATATGTTAATAAAAGCCAATTACAAGGATTGATAGCCTAAGGGATAACGTTGTGGTGTTCTGGCTGTAAGTCACAGGTTCGAATCTCAACGGAAGTTTATCTATTTGTCTTATAATTTTAATATGGATATTCGGTTTTTCCTGCATTTAACACATATTTTGGTAAATTGATGCGTGTACCTATTTTATGGTGACCGATTTGGTATTTTGGTTGTTTGTGTTGGTATGGGTTATCAGTTCAAACATCCTATAATTTCCCCTGCTACTTGGTGAGGTGAAAATTTAATAGCCGATCATATATGGAAATTAAAATCTTCATAGTTTCTGTGAGGTTTAGGTGTATAAGTGATTGGTGGTTGTTATTCTGCTAGTTAGACTGTACTTCCACCGAGGTTGCAAAATAAGGTTTTAGGGGAGACATGGTTTTTCTCTGTCATAATCTTGCCACCGTTGCACTATAGGTAATTTGGACAGGTTTTTAGGCAAAAAGTCGATTTTTGCATTTTTAACAACGCGAGTTTTCCAATTTGATTCGAAGAAAGAACATGTCAAATTATATGGATGTGCAATTTTTTTTCAAAAATATGCAAAATTCGCGGTATAATTCGAAGTTAAAATCAAAATTTCGAAAACAAAATAAAAATATCAAAACTCAGAGCAGAATTTAAGCGCAATTTATAAGAGTTTGATAATCAAATACATCGATATGATATTCAGTGGAATGGTGGCGGTGTGTACTTTCTGTTTTATAAAATAATTTTCTTCAAAATGTTTGTTGCAGCGGAAAAAACCTCATATAGGATACAACCTAAGAAAACAAAATTATAGTTTTCTATTATAGACTTATACAAAGTTGTCCAACTTTGTCTGAAATTCCGACACCTGGAATATCTTCAGAAAAGGGTTCTGAATCAACTGCATAATATACCAAGGTGCGATTTTTTGCGTTTTTTGAGTTATATGACTTTTTTGAAGGAGCCCTCCTTGCAGAAAAAATATTTATTTTTTAATTTTTGATTTGGTGAAGAAAATATTAAACACAAAAAAGCATCCGATTTGAACTAAAAATACATTTTCTTTAAAGATATATTCACCATGTGTTGTAAAAACGTACAGAGGTATCGTGGTCAACATTTGAGTTAATTATTTCTGTAATACGTTCTACCTAGGGATCATGATTGCGCAGTTTATCTGGTCCTTTTAAAAAATAATTTTTATAAAGATCTATCCGCGAATCAATATTTTAAACATATCAATGTTTATAAATATGTTTTGGCGGATCAATATTTTAGTTCATTATAACCCTTTTTATGGTTTTAAAACTAAAAAAAGGAGTAGGAACAAAAAAATTTGTTCGTTATATCCGCCGTTCATTAAAACCATTTTCATCTGTAATATTCTTATTCAAGCTTACTTTTAAATATTATATATTAAAATATTTAAAACCGTGCTTAAATTCGTCGCTATCCGCTTGTACTTAAAAACTGGCCTACTCGCGGGGTGACAATTTTTTTTCGTTATTATCGTGGTCATTTTAAGAAGTTGAATGTCTGTTAAAATTTTAAGAAAAAATCTTTGGGAACACAAAACTTTGTTCGTTATAAACGTAGTTTCTTATAACCGATTTTCGCTATATCCGAATTCTACGGTGTATATCTTTGTATTAGCTTACCTTTGCATATAAAGCATTAAAAATGTATAAAAAGCCCATAAGTCCACCGCTATTAGTTTTTGCCTCAAAAACAGGCCAAATTACCTATAGTGCGTTGGTTCACTGGATTTGGTTTCCGCATTGTTACCAAATGAATACCGTTTAAAGTTGTAACCTAAAGTTGGAGTGATGTAAACATCTTATTGAACACGAGGAATCTTGTTTGGCACTGAAAGATTTTATTTTTCCAATGAAAGTGGTTACACAATTGGTGCATTATTATATTGGCATAATAATGGAATGGTGTCATAAACTGATTGGTTTATTAAGCGGGAAATTCAATTTTCACCTCAACAGGTAGCAGGGAAAATTATAGCAGGTTTGAACTGATAACCCATACCAAAATACCAAATCGGTCACCATAAAATAGGTACACACATCAATTTATCAAAATATGTGTTAAATACCAGAATATCCATATTAAAATTATAAGACAAATAGAAGAACTTCCGTTGAAATTCGAACCTCGGACTTACAGCCAGAACACCAAAACGTTATCCCTTATACTATCAAGCCTTGTAATTGGCTTTGATTAACATATCAAACAGATCAACTATTCCACACTTCAATATGACCGTACATACCATGAATAGATTAAAACGAATTGTGCTGAAACGAAAGGGAAACGAAACGGATAGGCAATATCATCCTATACGACTGGCACTGGCTGGCAATACCCACAAGCAATGCACAAGTATTAGCCACAATGAATTTGCGATACTGGCAAATACACATTCAAAACAGAAGTGTGCAAAATCACTCACTTGTTCCTCGTCTTCCACGCTCTGCTCTTCGCTAGCTCGATCGGACATAAATTGATTATAAGCAGACTTGATTTCTGCCCATAAGGACATAACCTCAGAGGTGTGGACCTTGATGAACTGGGAAGACGATAAAGGACCACAGACCACTTCGGCTTCAATCAAAGATAACTATAGATGTGAGTAGGCGCATCTAGATAGCCACAAAATACATATTGTAATGGCATAGCTGTGTTAAATGTTTGCACACTTCTGTTTTGAATGTGTATTTGCCTGTATGGCAATTCATTTTGGCTAATACTTGTGTATTGCTAGATATTGCATATCCATTTCGTTTCAGCACATTTTGTTTTTGTTTATTCATGATATGTACGGTCATACTAAAGTGTGGAATAGTTTATCTGTTTGATATGTTAATAAAAGCCAATTACAAGGATTGATAGCCTAAGGGATAACGTTGTGGTGTTCTGGCTGTAAGTCACAGGTTCGAATCTCAAAGGAAGTTTATCTATCTGTCTTATAATTTTAATATGGATATTCGGTTTTTCCTGCATTTAACACATATTTTGGTAAATTGATGCGTGTACCTATTTTATGGTGACCGATTTGGTATTTTGGTTGTTTGTGTTGGTATGGGTTATCAGTTCAAACATCCTATAATTTCCCCTGCTACTTGGTGAGGTGAAAATTTAATAGCCGATCATATATGGAAATTAAAATCTTCATAGTTTCTGTGAGGTTTAGGTGTATAAGTGATTGGAGGTTGTTATTCTGCTAGTTAGACTGTACTTCAGATATTAATGTTCCTTGAGAATATAAATCTAGAAGTACGCGAGCGTGATACGCCACTACTAAGTGCAACACATTTACCAACGCAGTTCCCAGCAGAATACCCCTAGAATTGGAAGTGAAACAGGTTTAAATTACTCCACCCCCTGAACTAGTGGACTGTACACGATTAGGAGAACACATAATAGAGTTTGGACTCTTGGGGCGTATTGGATGAATGACTAACTGAAGAACGATCATGAAGCATAGTGTTGTGCCACCTCCGACACTCGAAGCAATTATTCTTGCTTGAACAGTTGTTAAGTTGGTGATTCTTTAAGAAATAATTTAGACAAGCTTTTCTTTATCTCATCCAAACGCTGTTTAAATCCACCACCATGAATCTAAGATCTGTCTCACCGTCTTATCAGACGAACCGTCTTCCAATAGGGTCAAAGTTAGATCAGAAGACGATTTGAACCAAGAAAAAGGAATATTGGATCCCAACTTTCGACGTCGATATCGTACAGCGATAACGCAGCAATACAAGCATTTATGTCGCGTTGCAATGACTTAATTGCACCCGCACACTCGGATTTATAAGACAGACGATTGAAATTAAATGTTGATTGACCAGTAACACGAATTCGCTTATTTTCGAAACGATCACACAAAATCAGATCACCAGAAAGCTGATTCAGTCGGGCCAATCACTCACTTGTTCCTCGTCTTCCACGCTCTGCTCTTCGCTAGCTCGATCAGACATAAATTGATTATAAGCAGACTTGATTTCTGCCCATAAGGACATAACCTCAGATGTGTGGACCTTGATGAACTGGGAAGACGATAAAGGACCACAGACCACTTCGGCTTCAATCAAAGATAACTATAGATGTGAGTAGGCGCATCTAGATAGCCACAAAATACATATTGTAATGGCATAGCTGTGTTAAATGTTTGCACACTTCTGTTTTGAATGTGTATTTGCCTGTATGGCAATTCATTTTGGCTAATACTTGTGTATTGCTAGATATTGCATATCCATTTCGTTTCAGCACATTTTGTTTTTGTTTATTCATGATATGTACGGTCATACTAAAGTGTGGAATAGTTTATCTGTTTGATATGTTAATAAAAGCCAATTACAAGGATTGATAGCCTAAGGGATAACGTTGTGGTGTTCTGGCTGTAAGTCACAGGTTCGAATCTCAACGGAAGTTTATCTATTTGTCTTATAATTTTAATATGGATATTCGGTTTTTCCTGCATTTAACACATATTTTGGTAAATTGATGCGTGTACCTATTTTATGGTGACCGATTTGGTATTTTGGTTGTTTGTGTTGGTATGGGTTATCAGTTCAAACATCCTATAATTTCCCCTGCTACTTGGTGAGGTGAAAATTTAATAGCCGATCATATATGGAAATTAAAATCTTCATAGTTTCTGTGAGGTTTAGGTGTATAAGTGATTGGTGGTTGTTATTCTGCTAGTTAGACTGTACTTCCACCGAGGTTGCAAAATAAGGTTTTAGGGGAGACATGGTTTTTCTCTGTCATAATCTTGCCACCGTTGCACTATAAGTAATTTGGACAGGTTTTTAGGCAAAAAGTCGATTTTTGCATTTTTAACAACGCGAGTTTTCCAATTTGATTCGAAGAAAGAACATGTCAAATTATATGGATGTGCAATTTTTTTTCAAAAATATGCAAAATTGGCGGTATAATTCGAAGTTAAAATCAAAATTTCGAAAACAAAATAAAAATATCAAAACTCAGAGCAGAATTTAAGCGCAATTTATAAGAGTTTGATAATCAAATACATCGATATGATATTCAGTGGAATGGTGGCGGTGTGTACTTTCTGTTTTATAAAATAATTGTCTTCAAAATGTTTGTTGCAGCGGAAAAAACCTCATATAGGATACAACCTAAGAAAACAAAATTATAGTTTTCTATTATAGACTTATACAAAGTTGTCCAACTTTGTCTGAAATTCCGACACCTGGAATATCTTCAGAAAAGGGTTCTGAATCAACTGCATAATATACCAAGGTGCGATTTTTTGCGTTTTTTGAGTTATATGACTTTTTTGAAGGAGCCCTCCTTGCAGAAAAAATATTTATTTTTTAATTTTTGATTTGGTGAAGAAAATATTAAACACAAAAAAGCATCCGATTTGAACTAAAAATACATTTTCTTTAAAGATATATTCACCATGTGTTGTAAAAACGTACAGAGGTATCGTGGTCAACATTTGAGTTAATTATTTCTGTAATACGTTCTACCTAGGGATCATGATTGCGCAGTTTATCTGGTCCTTTTAAAAAATAATTTTTATAAAGATATATCCGCGAATCAATATTTTAAACATATCAATGTTTATAAATATGTTTTGGCGGATCAATATTTTAGTTCATTATAACCCTTTTTATGGTTTTAAAACTAAAAAAAGGAGTAGGAACAAAAAAATTTGTTCGTTATATCCGCCGTTCATTAAAACCATTTTCATCTGTAATATTCTTATTCAAGCTTACTTTTAAATATTATATATTAAAATATTTAAAACCGTGCTTAAATTCGTCGCTATCCGCTTGTACTTAAAAACTGGCCTACTCGCGGGGTGACAATTTTTTTTCGTTATTATCGTGGTCATTTTAAGAAGTTGAATGTCTGTTAAAATTTTAAGAAAAAATCTTTGGGAACACAAAACTTTGTTCGTTATAAACGTAGTTTCTTATAACCGATTTTCGCTATATCCGAATTCTACGGTGTATATCTTTGTATTAGCTTACTTTTGCATATAAAGCATTAAAAATGTATAAAAAGCCCATAAGTCCACCGCTATTAGTTTTTGCCTCAAAAACAGGCCAAATTACCTATAGTGCGTTGGTTCACTGGATTTGGTTTCCGCATTGTTACCAAATGAATACCGTTTAAAGTTGTAACCTAAAGTTGGAGTGATGTAAACATCTTATTGAACACGAGGAATCTTGTTTGGCACTGAAAGATTTTATTTTTCCAATGAAAGTGGTTACACAATTGGTGCATTATTATATTGGCGTAATAATGGAATGGTGTCATAAACTGATTGGTTTATTAAGCGGGAAATTCAATTTTCACCTCAACAGGTAGCAGGGAAAATTATAGCAGGTTTGAACTGATAACCCATACCAAAATACCAAATCGGTCACCATAAAATAGGTACACACATCAATTTATCAAAATATGTGTTAAATACCAGAATATCCATATTAAAATTATAAGACAAATAGAAGAACTTCCGTTGAAATTCGAACCTCGGACTTACAGCCAGAACACCAAAACGTTATCCCTTATACTATCAAGCCTTGTAATTGGCTTTGATTAACATATCAAACAGATCAACTATTCCACACTTCAATATGACCGTACATACCATGAATAGATTAAAACGAATTGTGCTGAAACGAAAGGGAAACGAAACGGATAGGCAATATCATCCTATACGACTGGCACTGGCTGGCAATACCCACAAGCAATGCACAAGTATTAGCCACAATGAATTTGCGATACTGGCAAATACACATTCAAAACAGAAGTATGCAAAATCACTCACTTGTTCCTCGTCTTCCACGCTCTGCTCTTCGCTAGCTCGATCGGACATAAATTGATTATAAGCAGACTTGATTTCTGCCCATAAGGACATAACCTCAGAGGTGTGGACCTTGATGAACTGGGAAGACGATAAAGGACCACAGACCACTTCGGCTTCAATCAAAGATAACTATAGATGTGAGTAGGCGCATCTAGATAGCCACAAAATACATATTGTAATGGCATAGCTGTGTTAAATGTTTGCACACTTCTGTTTTGAATGTGTATTTGCCTGTATGGCAATTCATTTTGGCTAATACTTGTGTATTGCTAGATATTGCATATCCATTTCGTTTCAGCACATTTTGTTTTTGTTTATTCATGATATGTACGGTCATACTAAAGTGTGGAATAGTTTATCTGTTTGATATGTTAATAAAAGCCAATTACAAGGATTGATAGCCTAAGGGATAACGTTGTGGTGTTCTGGCTGTAAGTCACAGGTTCGAATCTCAAAGGAAGTTTATCTATCTGTCTTATAATTTTAATATGGATATTCGGTTTTTCCTGCATTTAACACATATTTTGGTAAATTGATGCGTGTACCTATTTTATGGTGACCGATTTGGTATTTTGGTTGTTTGTGTTGGTATGGGTTATCAGTTCAAACATCCTATAATTTCTCCTGCTACTTGGTGAGGTGAAAATTTAATAGCCGATCATATATGGAAATTAAAATCTTCATAGTTTCTGTGAGGTTTAGGTGTATAAGTGATTGGAGGTTGTTATTCTGCTAGTTAGACTGTACTTCCACCGAGGTTGCAAAATAAGGTTTTAGGGGAGACATGGTTTTTCTCTGTCATAATCTTGCCACCGTTGCACTATAGGTAATTTGGACAGGTTTTTAGGCAAAAAGTCGATTTTTGCATTTTTAACAACGCGAGTTTTCCAATTTGATTCGAAGAAAGAACATGTCAAACTATATGGATGTGCAATTTTTTTTCAAAAATATGCAAAATTCGCGGTATAATTCGAAGTTAAAATCAAAATTTCGAAAACAAAATAAAAATATCAAAACTCAGAGCAGAATTTAAGCGCAATTTATAAGAGTTTGATAATCAAATACATCGATATGATATTCAGTGGAATGGTGGCGGTGTGTACTTTCTGTTTTATAAAATAATTTTCTTCAAAATGTTTGTTGCAGCGGAAAAAAACCTCATATAGGATACAACCTAAGAAAACAAAATTATAGTTTTTTATTATAGACTTATACAAAGTTGTCCAACTTTGTCTGAAATTCCGACACCTGGAATATCTTCAGAAAAGGGTTCTGAATCAACTGCATAATATACCAAGGTGCGATTTTTTGCGTTTTTTGAGTTATATGACTTTTTTGAAGGAGCCCTCCTTGCAGAAAAAATATTTATTTTTTAATTTTTGATTTGGTGAAGAAAATATTAAACACAAAAAAGCATCCGATTTGAACTAAAAATACATTTTCTTTAAAGATATATTCACCATGTGTTGTAAAAACGTACAGAGGTATCGTGGTCAACATTTGAGTTAATTATTTCTGTAATACGTTCTACCTAGGGATCATGATTGCGCAGTTTATCTGGTCCTTTTAAAAAATAATTTTTATAAAGATCTATCCGCGAATCAATATTTTAAACATATCAATGTTTATAAATATGTTTTGGCGGATCAATATTTTAGTTCATTATAACCCTTTTTATGGTTTTAAAACTAAAAAAAGGAGTAGGAACAACAAAATTTGTTCGTTATATCCGCCGTTCATTAAAACCATTTTCATCTGTAATATTCTTATTCAAGCTTACTTTTAA
Organism: Musca autumnalis; assembly: GCF_047663935.1. NCBI lineage: Eukaryota > Metazoa > Arthropoda > Insecta > Diptera > Muscidae > Musca > Musca autumnalis. The sequence goes on from NW_027411732.1 coordinate 111,644, forward strand.
ATATTATATATTAAAATATTTAAAACCGTGCTTAAATTCGTCGCTATCCGCTTGTACTTAAAAACTGGCCTACTCGCGGGGTGACAATTTTTTTTCGTTATTATCGTGGTCATTTTAAGAAGTTGAATGTCTGTTAAAATTTTAAGAAAAAATCTTTGGGAACACAAAACTTTGTTCGTTATAAACGTAGTTTCTTATAACCGATTTTCGCTATATCCGAATTCTACGGTGTATATCTTTGTATTAGCCTACTTTTGCATATAAAGCATTAAAAATGTATAAAAAGCCCATAAGTCCACCGCTATTAGTTTTTGCCTCAAAAACAGGCCAAATTACCTATAGTGCGTTGGTTCACTGGATTTGGTTTCCGCATTGTTACCAAATGAATACCGTTTAAAGTTGTAACCTAAAGTTGGAGTGATGTAAACATCTTATTGAACACGAGGAATCTTGTTTGGCACTGAAAGATTTTATTTTTCCAATGAAAGTGGTTACACAATTGGTGCATTATTATATTGGCATAATAATGGAATGGTGTCATAAACTGATTGGTTTATTAAGCGGGAAATTCAATTTTCACCTCAACAGGTAGCAGGGAAAATTATAGCAGGTTTGAACTGATAACCCATACCAAAATACCAAATCGGTCACCATAAAATAGGTACACACATCAATTTATCAAAATATGTGTTAAATACCCGAATATCCATATTAAAATTATAAGACAAATAGAAGAACTTCCGTTTAAATTCGAACTTCGGACTTACAGCCAGAACACCAAAACGTTATCCCTTATACTATCAAGCCTTGTAATTGGCTTTGATTAACATATCAAACAGATCAACTATTCCACACTTCAATATGACCGTACATACCATGAATAGATTAAAACAAATTGTGCTGAAACGAAAGGGAAACGAAACGGATAGGCAATATCATCCTATACGACTGGCACTGGCTGGCAATACCCACAAGCAATGCACAAGTATTAGCCACAATGAATTTGCGATACTGGCAAATACACATTCAAAACAGAAGTGTGCAAAAATTTAACACAGCTATGCCATTACAATATGTATTTTGTGGCTATCATACATGTGCCTACTACACATCTATAAATATCTTTGATTGAGTTTCTTTGTTCCTCAGGCTGATCATCTGGTCACATTTATTGCCAATTCATCAAGATCCACATCTCTGAGGTTATATTCTTATGGGCAGAAATCAAGTCTGCGAGCTAGCGAAAAGCAGAGCGTGGAAGACGAGGAACAAGCGAGTGCTTGGCCCGACTGAATCAGCCTTCTGGGGATCTTCAGAGTCAGGCAGTTTCCAAAGAGCCTTCTGTGCCACGATAGCAGTTCGAATTATTCTTTCAACCTTCCATGTGATATCGAAGTCTTCAACGGTTATTCTATTTCATGGCCACTTTCCGTGACATGTTCACGGGCGTGTACATCAAAATTCTGTGCTCAGTCAAGTTTCATTTGACCCAGAGGACTGCAGGTGAAACTGACGTTGAGGTATATGTTCACCTTTGAACAATCAAGGTTTCCAACTCACTGGGAAGAATTTGTGTGATCGTTTCGAAAATAAGCGAATTCTTGTTAATGGTCAATTAATATTTCTTTTCAATCGTCTGTCTTAAAAATCCGGGTGTGCGAGTACCATTAAGTCATTGCAACGCGACATAAATGCTTGTATTGCTGCGTTATCACTCTAAGATATCGACGTCGAAAGTTGGGATCCAATATTCACTTTTCTTTGTTCAAATTGTCTTCTGATCTAACTTTGACGCTGTTGGAAGAAGGATTGTCTGATAAGTCGCTCAGACAAATCTTAGATTCATCCCGGTGGACTGATAAAGATGAGATAAAGAAACATGGCGCTTGTCTTAATTGTTTCTCAAAGACTCACCAACTTAACAACTGTTCAAGCAAGAATAATTGCTTCGAGTGTCGGAGGTGGCACAACACTATGCTTCATGATCGTTCTTCAGTTAGTCATTCATAAAATACGCCCCAAGCTCTACAAACTTGAGTCCAAACTCCATTATGTGTTCTCCTAATCCAGTACAGTCCACTAGTTCAGGGGGTGGAGTAATTCAAACATGTTTCACTTCCAATTCTGGGGGTATTCTGCTGGGAACTGTGTTGGTAAATGTGGTCACTTAGTAGTGGCGTATCACGCTCGCGTACTTCTCTAGGAACATTAATATCTGAATGCTTTTTCAACAAATCGAAACTTCCTTATGACCGTACAAACGTTCAGATTTCTGGCCTCTATAATTCGATAGCTGCTTCCCTGCGAAAAATATGTTCTTTAGTGTTGTGCTCGCGATTTGATTATTTAGTTCAACTTTCCGTTCAAGCATTCGTGGTTCTGCAGTTGTCTGGATACCTTCCTGCCCACACATTAACACCATCTCTATTCTCGTATTCCTCCGATTACACTGGCTAATCCGCACTTCTTTACGTGTTCTAACATCGACGTTCTGATAGGTGGTGATTTCCTTCCTAGTATAATGCGCTGGGATAATGCGTAATCTTTGTGAAATATTAATGTGTCAAGAGACCATGTATGGATGGATTCTCCCAGGCCCTATTCCTACTTCTTCTCGTCCTTCTACTCTAAATTCGAACTTTTGTGAAGTACCCTTCGATAGAGAGATTTGTCGTTTCAGAGAGGTAGAGAACCTCTCTAGTTAAAAGTTTCCTTCAGACGACGTTAAGGGCTGCGAGGAGCGCTATATTTCAACTACAAATAGGAATGAAAATATTCGGTACGTTGTGCTTCTTCCTTTCATACAAGGTTTTCTAGAGAAAATGGGTATTGGGCAATTACGTTAGAGATCCGTAACACAATTCCGTTACAGTAAGATTCGTCTTTTCCGGAATTCAATTTTAAAAGAAGAGTATGATCAGGCACTCAATGAGTACGTTCAGTTACACCACATGGTATCAGTTAAGACTCCATGTCTAGATAGAGGGTCCTGCCATTATTGTCTTCCGCATCACGGACACATCCTATCCAATGCACACATGTCCAGTGTTGCAATCTGATTTGACCACATTACTACCCAAATGGCGTCTCTTTCGATATGTATTCAATGCTGACATTGAGAAGCTGTACCGCCTAACTCGTGTTCATTCCGATCAAACTCCTTTTCAACGAATTATATTCTGCGACCACCTAGGTGAGACCATTCATGATTTCAACTTACAAACGGTCACCTTTGGTGTCAATTGCGCTCTGAACATGGCTCGATATCCGAATGCCAGCGTGGTTATGAGCAACGTCATGTATGCAGATAATGTGAGGTTCGGCGCACATTCAATTCCAGCAGCAATCCAATATAGAATTGAGGACAAATCGGACCTAGAATCAGTCGGCGTTTTCCTTCGGAAATGGACAACCAACTCGAGAGATATTCTTACCGATCTTCCCTATGATCATTTGCTTCATTGCAACTTTCTGAACATCGACGACCAATGCAATGCAATGCGATCAAAATATAAGGTATTCGGTGGGACGTTACCTCTGATTATTTCTTCTTTTCCACATTACCGTTTCCGTCTTCATGTTCATATACATATGGGGAGATAATTTCTCAGATCTCCAAGTTATTCGATCCTGCTAACAGGCTTTCGCCGTGAATAGTTCTGGCAAAAAGTCTAATGCAAAAAATATGGTCGGTTGGAACTAGCTGGGATGAAGTCCTTAATCCCGCCCCAATGACCGAATGGTAGACGGTTCAATCCGTTTTACCCCGACAGTTGATCTTCAGTTCCATGTCTTTTGCGATGCATTCGAAATGCAGCCACTTTATACGTGCGAGTACTTAGAGATACGTCCGTATTTACTCACTTAGCGTATTCCGAGCTGATTCAGTGAAATCACTGTCCGTTCCAAGAATACAGCTATGTGGGGCTGTTCTGCTAACAGAGATATTCGATACTTTACTTCCGACGCTTAATGTTTCTAAATACTTCTTATTCTGCTGGACGATCCCCACTACAGCTCTTTTCTGGCTTTCTAAACCTCCTGTAGTGGGATTCTGTAACTCATTTTTGCTGTTATCGATAATTGTCGGTAAAGTTAAAATGCTTATAATTTCGATAATTAACGAAATTTTTCGGTAAGTTAACGATGAATAAAAAGTAGTCGCTAGCCTCTACCGACACAAACAGTGATACCAACTTTTCTTTATGTTTTAGACATAACTTTGCTATTTAATTTTACCGATTTTTATCGGTAACAGCAAAAATGAGTTACAGAATCCCACTACTGGTCAGTGGCATACATTCGTGGCCAAAAGAGTCTCTAATATTATTCTGTTGTGGCTCCGTGAGACTTCCGACCGATTGCCAGAGTTTATTCATCCAATCGATACAAACGTCTATTCCTGTTCCTTTTCAAGGAGGATCTTTTTGGATGCCAAAATTTTGAAAGGTCATGTTAGCAGAAATTTCTTATTTAGCAATGATGTAAACCTTATTTTATACTTATATTACTGATGAAATAATTTTAATTTTTTTTTTTAATTAAAATGACTTAAGACTCCTTGGCCAATTTCCCCTAGTTTTCGGAAATGTTTGGCAACTTATCAGCAACATATGTTCAAACAATAGATATATTAATAATCGCATATGCTTTCGGGTGTATTGTTTATCAAATAACTCACAACTACAGTGAATGTTTTGTTATTCAGTGATATTACTACGGTAAGACCAAAAGAAAGAGTATACAATCGGAAAAACTTAGAAATATCTTAACCTTTTCTTTGTTTCCTACTTCACAAAAGTTCAAAATCATGGCTTCAATTTTCCACTCCAATTTTATTGAGTAATTTATTGAAGAAATATGGGATTAGTAGAGAATTGATTTATGCAGAGGGAACGATCAGATATCATGGCATTATCCACTAGTATTTTTTATATTTGCAGGTAGATTTAGGAGTTACATAAATAAAGGAAAAAATGCCGAGACACGTGTCTTCTTTTTTTTGCCTTTTATAACGGTGTGGTGTCAGAATATGGTCCGTTGTTCCAGGTAGATTTAGGAGTTACATAAATAAAGGAAAAAATGCCGAGACACGTGTCTTCTTTTTTTTGCCTTTTATAACGGTGTGGTGTCAGAATATGGTCCGTTGTTCCTGTTGTTACTGTTACTGTCATTGAAGTGATTCCCCAAAGATATGTTGTCGTCCAATCGTAGATCTTATCACAAAGAATTTCTGAAGGACGATATTTGTTTACTTGATAGAAAACTAATGCTGAGCAATAGTTAGTCTATCCATGCTGAAATTCTAGCACCCAATCGTGGCTATATAATGACAAATTCTGTCGCCCAATCGGGCATCTGTCTTGATTGGACGCCAACAATCGTCGTGGATTTTCTCATAAATTGATCAGAAACCAAGAATACTCTTGTCTCATTGGTCTTGTATACTGTTACGGAATTAGGTTTAACTAATCTCCGTGTAGACGTTGTTTTATTCCCCAGTACGATTTGTACCAAATAAAACAGGGTTCGTTTTAGATTACGTTTCTACAATGCTTTATTTACTTTATTACACTTATTCGGAACCGACTTTAATTACTAGCACACAGCTTGTCTCTAGTCAGCACGCAGCACTTCTTTAACCGATCTGTTCAGTTCAACGCTGTTGCCATTCGTAACTCTATTTATACCCAAAATCTCCTTGGTCTAGGAATATCTAGAAATATGGCAACAACTCGAATCCGTGCAGCGAACACACAGACGCACATTCGCACTAAGCGAACATCCATACTCAAATACATACAAGCACAGTAATGACGTAACTACAACAACAAACAACTACACGAAATACAAGAAGTAGGAACTAAACGATAATTACATTATTGTTGCAAAACAAAACAAACAAAAGAACATTAACAAAAGGTAATGTAACGACTAGAATGATGAAGAGAGTTCTACATGGTAGTTGTTGTTGCTTAAATAAAGTAACTGCGTAATAAAAACTTTACGTTACAATTCAAATTTTTAAATTAACGGAAATTAAACTAAACTAACTTAAAACTATCAGTTACATTCGTAACAATACTTTTAAAATGGAATTTTGGCCCCAGAATTTTAGAAAAGTCCACGAACACAATCTTTTCCAATCTAAATTTTTTATAATCTCAGCCTTTAGTCAAAATTTGACTAATCGAAATAATGGTTTTAGTGCCAAAGTGTGTTTGGAAGAGATCTGTTTCAGAAAATTTGGAGTCGACTTAGCTATGTTCGTCCGCCTGGGTGGCTGCCTGGAGAACACGATAATTCTCGAACAGATCAACCGATTAGATCCACTATTTCGATAACCTCGATAATTGAAAAATTTTCAGAGAAGCACAGTTTAAGACCTCTCTGGAAAATTAGTAATTATACCTGTGTAAGCTTAAGACCTCAGTAGCTTAACTTCCTTTATGCTAATAACTAGCAAAATGCCCGCTACTTCGTATGCGGAAAGGATATAAAAAAAAACAAATAAACAATATATAATATGGAAATGACAAACACTGAAAATTTGGTCGCACTAATACCAATTTTAATCAATATTTATTTTTATCTTAGTACTGTACGTACCCCTTAAGTTCGTTTTTAAAAAAGATCAGCCGTATCTCACCCTTACACATTAACAGCGAGATCAACGTTGCACACCAATACACACCCTAACTCCAAAAAATAAAAATTCCAGCACTGTCCCTACACCCAAAAACAAATTGAGTACCATTAAGTAATTTTCGTATACTTATGGTACGTATTTCGACGACATATCTCAGCCATACACGGACATTAATACAAAATAATTACAGTAAATTCCATAATAATTACAGTAATTCCAAATCTCAAGATTCCAGCTGTATCCGTTCGTCCAATTCCAAATTGTACCAAACTTAGTATGAAGTCGAACTCTTCGTACCCATAAGAAAGATTTTCCAAAACTACCTCAATCCTTCACTTTAGTAGTAATCTTACTTCCAAATTTCAGGATTCAAACTCTATTCGTTAAACCAAATTAAAATTGTACTAAATTTAGAACAATTTAGAATTTTCGTACCAATTTTCAAAACTTCCTCAACGCAACAGGGCTACAATAATCATACTTTCAAATTGCAGGATTCCACCGCTATCCGTTCACCTACATACAAATTGTACTAAATTTAGTACCATTTAGTGCTTTTCGTAACCATAAGTTTGCTTTTTCAAAACAACCTGAATCCTACTCTTCGACTGTAATCGTAATTCCAAATTTCAGGATTCCAGCTCTATTAATTCACCCGAATCCAAATTGTATGAAATTTAGTACCATTTCTTTCCCAAACAAAAATTTCAGGATTCCAGCTCTACCCGTTCACCCAAATCCACATTGTACCATATTTAGTACCATTTAGTACTTCTCGTACGCACACGTACGACTTTTAAAAATTTCCTCAATACTACACTCCTACAGTAATCTTAATTCCTAATTCCAACACTATCCGTTTACTAAAATTCAAATTGTACCGAATTTAGTGCTTTCTGTACCCATAAGTACGAATTTCCAAAACAACCTCAATTCTACTGTCCGACAGTAATCTTAGTTCCAAATTTCAGAATTCCAGCTTTATCCGTTCATCCAAATTGTACCAAATTTAGTACCATTTAGTACTTTTCGTACTCAAAGGTACGAATTTCTAAAACTATCTCAATCCTACACCCCTACAGTAATCTTAATTCAAAACTTTAGGATTCCAGCTCTATCCGTTCACCCAAATCCAAATTTAGTACTGCTCGTAATCATAAATACGAACTTCCAAAACCATTTCCTTATTTCAACGCCATTTCCCAACCTTGATACTTAAAATTCAGGATTCCAGTTCTATCCGTTCACCCAAATCCAAATTGTAATAAATTTAGTACCATTTAGTACTTTTCGTACACATAAATACGAATTTCCAAAATTTCCCCAATCCTATGATCCAACAGTAATCTCAATTTCAAATTTTAGGATTCCAGCTCTGTCCGTTCACTCGAATCCCTATTGTACCAAATTTAGTACTTTTCGAACACATAAGTACGAATTTCCGAAACCACCCTCATATCTCAGTCCTACACTTCACAGTAATCTTAATTCCAAATTTCAGGTTTCCAGCTACTTACATACGTTCACCCAAATCCAAATTGTACTAAATTTAGTACCATTTAGTACTTTTCGTACCCATAAGTACGAATTTTCAAAACTACCTCAATTCTACACCCCACCAGTAATCTCAATTCCAAATTTCGAGATTCCAACTATATCCGTTCACCCAAATCCCCATTGTCCCAAATTTAGTACCATTTAGTACTTTTCATTCACATAAGTAAGAATATCCAAAACTTCCCCAGTCCTACACTCCAACAGTAATATCAATTCCAAATTTCAGGAATCCAGCTCTATCCGTTCACTCAAATCCAAATTGTACTAAATTTAGTACCAATTATTACTTTTCGTACACTCAAGTTTCCAAAAACCCTTTGGTGCATCTTTCTTACTCTTCATCAGTGATCCTCAGTCCAAATTTGAGGAATCAAGCCCTATCCGTTCACCCAAATCGAAACTGTACCAAATTTAGTGCTATTTAGTATTTTTCGTACCCTATGTACGAATTTCCAAAACTTCCACAATATTAAACTCCACCAGTAATCTCAGTTAAAAATTTAGAGATTCCAGCGCTATCCGTTCACCCAAATCCCCATTATACAAAATTTAGTTCAATTTAGTACTTTCCGTACACATAAGTACTAATTTCCAAAACCACCTTCATATCTCAATCCTACACTTCAACAGTAATATTAATTCCAAATTTCAGGTTTCCAGCTCTATCCGTTCATTCAAATCCAAATTGTACTAAATTTAGCACCATTTAGTACTTTTCGTACCCATAAGTACGAATTTTCAAAACTACCTCAATTCTACACCCCACCAGTAATCTCAATTCCAAATTTCGAGATTCCAGCTATTATCCGTTCACCCAAATCCCCATTGTATCAAATTTAGTACCATTTAGTACTTTTCATACACATAAGTACGAATTTCCAAAAGTTCTTCAATCCTACACTCCAACAGTAATCTCAATTCCAAATATCAGGATTCCAGCTCTATCCGTTCACCCAAATCCCTATTGTACCAAATTTAGTACTATTTAGTACTTTTCGTACACATAAGCACGAATTTCCAAAACTACCCTCATATTTCAATCCTACACTACAACAGTAACTTTAATTCCAAATTTCAGGTTTCCAGCTCTTTACGTTCACCCAAATCTAAATTGTACTAAATTTAGTACTTTTCGTACACATGATTGGTAATTTTCCAAACCATTTCCTTTTAGAAGCACCACTTCCCAACCTTGATTTCCATACCAAATTCCTATATTCCTGGGGCCTATTATTGATTTCATTCAAATTACAGATTTTGAAATTGAAAATTGAATAGTTATGACTGTACATCTCCATATACGATAAAATTCTTAATTGCAAATAAATCGTGGTAATATGCACAATTCTATTGCACTTTCATTGATTTGCAAACATTTAGTTATTACTGTTTTTAGTTGTTGTTATTTCTGGTCGATTTCTGAATTTATTCCCCTAATGTTGTCTTCAACAGCAACTCATTTGTTCATTTGCGTAATTGATGTTTATACACCATTATCACCAACTGCGACATCTGTTGCAATGGAAGATAACAAATGTCTTGTCTTTCTACTATTTAGTGGTTTACGATAAAATAAGTGCGCCTAGAAGTAAACTACAAAATTTGAAATTATGTGTGATCTCTTACGATATCAATAAGTTATGGCATTGTTAATTTTACACATGTCTTGCAGAGGGCCAACTAAGTGAATAAGTACGTAATAGTAATGAAAAATAAGGATTTTTGTTGTTGTCATTTTTTGTGGTTCCAGGACGAATTTTCTAAAACCCGGCCTTATCTCGCACATTTGCATCAACAGTGACCCACTGGTAAAATTTCAAGCTCCTAGCTTTAGCCGTTTTGGCTGGGCGTTGATGATGAGTCAGTCAGTCAGTCAGTCAGTCAATCACTTATCACCAAGCTCATCTTATATATATAAATGAGCTTGGTGATAAGTGATTGACTGACTGACTGACTGACTGACTCATCATCAACGCCCAGCCAAAACGGCTAAAGCTAGGAGCTTGAAATTTTACCAGTGGGTCACTGTTGATGCAAATGTGCGAGATAAGGCCGGGTTTTAGAAAATTCGTCCTGGAACCACAAAAAATAACAACAACAAAAATCCTTATTTTTCATTATTATTACGTACTTATGCACTTAGTTGGCCCTCTGCAAGACATGTGTCAAATTAACAATGCTATAACTTCATGATACCGTAAACGATCACACATAATTTCAAATTTTGTAGTTTACTTCTAGGCGCACTTATTTTACCGTAAACCACTAAATAATAGAAAGACAAGACATTTGTTATCTTCCATTGCAACAGATGTCGTGAATAACTAAATGTTTGCAAATCAATGAAAGTGCAATAAAATTGTGCATACTACCACTATTTATTTGCAATTAAGAATTTTATCGTATATGGAGATGTACAGTCATAACTATTCAATTTCAAAATCTGTAATTTGAAGAAATCGATAACTAATTAATGAAATCAATAATAGGCCCCAGGAATATAGGAATTTGGTATGGAAATCAAGGTTGGGAAGTGGTGCTTCTAAAAGGAAATGGTTTGGAAAATTACCAATCATGTGTACGAAAAGTATTAAATGGTACTAAATTTAGTACAATTTAGATTTGGGTGAACGTAAAGAGCTGGAAACCTGAAATTTGGAATTAAGGTTACTGTTGTAGTGTAGGATTGAGATATGAGGGTAGTTTTGGAAATTCGTGCTTATGTGTATGAAAAGTACTAAATGGTACTAAATTTGATACAATGGGGATTTGGGTGAACGGATAATAGCTGGAATCACGATATTTGGAATTGAGATTACAGGTGGGGTGTAGGATTGAGGTAGTTTTGAAAATTCGTACTTATGGGTACGAAAAGTACTAAATGGTACTAAATTTAGTACAATTTGGATTTGAATGAACGGATAGAGCTGGAAACCTGAAATTAGGAATTAATATTACTGTTGAAGTGTAGGATTGAGATATGAGGGTAGTTTTGGAAATTAGTACTTATGTGTACGAAAAGTACTAAATAGTACTAAATTTGGTACAATAGGGATTTGGGTGAACGGATAGAGCTGGAATCCTGATATTTGGAATTGAGATTACTGTTGGAGTGTAGGATTGAAGAACTTTTGGAAATTCGTACTTATGTGTATGAAAAGTACTAAATGGTACTAAATTTGATACAATGGGGATTTGGGTGATCGGATAAAAGCTGGAATCTCGAAATTTGGAATTGAGATTACTGGTGGGGTGTAGGATTGAGGTAGTTTTGAAAATTCGTACTTATGGGTACGAAAAGTACTAAATGGTACTAAATTTAGTGCAATTTGGATTTGGGTGAACGTAGAGCTGGAAACCTGAAATTTGGAATTAAGATTACTGTGAAGTGTAGGACTGAGATATGAGGGTGGTTTTGGAAATTCGTACTTATGTGTTCGAAAAGTACTAAATTTGGTACAATAGGGATTCGAGTGAACGGACAGAGCTGGAATCCTGAAATTTGAAATTGAGATTATTGTTGGAGCATAGGATTGGGGAAATTTTGGAAATTCGTATTTATGTGTACGAATAGTACTAAATGGTACTAAATTTAGTACAATTTAGATTTGGGTGAAAGGAAAGAGCTGGAAACCTGAAATTTGGAATTAATATTACTGTTGAAGTGTAGGATTGAGATATGAGGGTGGTTTTGGAAATTAGTACTTATGTGTACGGAAAGTACTAAATGGAACTAAATTTTGTATAATGGGTATTTGGGTGAACGGATAGCTCTGGAATCTCGAAATTTGGAACTGAGATTACCGGTGGAGTTTAGTATTGTGGAAGTTTTGGAAATTCGTACATAGGGTACGAAAAATACTATATAGCACTAAATTTGGTACAGTTTCGATTTGGGTGAACGGATAGAGTTTGATTCCTCAAATTTGGACTGAGGATCACTGATGAAGAGTAAGAAATATGCACCAAAGGGTTTTTGGAAACTTGAGTGTACGAAAAGTACTAAATGGTACTAAATTTAGTACAATTTGGATTTGGGTGAACGGATAGAGCTGGATTCCTGAAATTTGGAATTGATATTACGGTTGGAGTGTAGGACTGGGGAAGTTTTGGAAATTCTTACTTATGTTAATGAGAAGTACTAAATTTGGGACAATGGGGATTTGGGTGAACGGATATAGTTGGAATCTCGAAATTTGGAATTGAGATTACTGTGAAGTGTAGGACTGAGATATGAGGGTGGTTTTGGAAAGTCGTACTTATGTGTTCGAAAAGTGCTAAATTTGGTACAATAGGGATTCGAGTGAACGGACAGAGCTGGAGTCCTGAAATTTGAAATTGAGATTATTGTTGGAGCATAGGATTGGGGAAATTTTGGAAATTCGTACTTATGTGTACGAATAGTACTAAATGGTACTAAATTTATTACAATTTGGATTTGGGTGAACGGATAGAACTGGAATCCTGAATTTTAAGTATTTTAATTTTATTTATTTTAATTTAAAGTATGAATTTTAGTAAACGGAAAGAGTTAGAATTTGAAACCCGTTCGCGGTAGGCTATAGAGTAGAATTTGGATTTGGGTGACGGATAGTGTTTGAGTCCTGAAATTTGAAATTAGGATAACTATTGGAGTGTAGGACTGAGGTAGTAAGGGTACGAAAATTACTAAGTGATTCGGTCAGACTGCTGTTGGAGTATAAGATTGAGATGGAAGTAGTTTTTGAAATTCGTACTTATGGGTACGAAATGTACCAAATGGTACAACTTGGATTTGAGTGCACGGATAGCGCTGGAATCCTGTTATTTGGAATTATGGTTACTGTTTAAGTGAAGGATTAAGGTTGTTTTGGAAAATCGAATTGTACAGAATTTGGTACAATTTGTTTTTGTGTAAAGGGGTTTTTGGAAATTCGTCGTAGAAAGGTACGAAAAGTGCTAAAGTGTACTAAATATGGAATCCATTGTATTAGGCAAACGCGAAGAGCTAGAATTCTGAAATTTTGAACGAGTGGTCATTGGTGGAGAGTTAGGAAGATGTACCAAAGGGTATTTAGAAACTCGACCTATAAGTGTACGAAAAGTACTAAAAGTTTCTAAATTTGGTACCAATTGCATATTTTTAATGGATAAAGCTAGAATCTTCAAATTTGGTATGGGAATCAAGGTTGGGAAATGGCGTTGAAATAAGGATATGGCTTTGGAAGTTCGTTTTTATGATTACGAGCAGTAATAAATTTGGATTTGGGTGAACGGATAGAGATGGAATCCTAAAGTTTTGAATTAAGATTACTGTAGGGGTGTAGGATTGAGATAGTTTTGGAAATTCGTACCTTTGGGTACGAAAAGTACTAAATGGTACTAAATTTGGTACAATTTGGATTTGGATGAACGGAACTAAGATTACTGCCGGACAGTAGAATTGAGGTAGTTTGGAAATTCGTACTTATGGGTACGAAAACCACTAAATTTGGTACAATTTGAATTTTAGTAAACGGATAGTGTTGGAATTAAGATTACTGTAGGAGTGTAGTATTGAGGAAATTTTGAAAAGTCGTACGTATGGGTACGAGAAGTACTAAATATGGTACAATATAGATTTGGGTGAACGTGTAGACCTGGAATCCTGAAAATTTTGTTTGGGAATGAAATGGTACTAAATTTGATACAATTTGGATTCTGGTGAATTAATAGAGCTGGAATCCTGAAATTTGGAATTACGATTACAGTCGAAGAGTAGGATTCAGGTTGTTTTGAAAAAGCAAACTTATGGTACTAAATTTAATACAATTTGTATGTAGGTGAACGGATAGCGGTGGAATCTTGCAATTTGAAAGTATGATTATTGTAGCCCTGTTGCGTTGAGGAAGTTTTGAAAATTGGTACGAAAATTCTAAATTGTTCTAAATTTTGTACAATTTTAATTTGGTTTAACGGATAGAGTTTGAATCCTGAAATTTGGAAGTAAGATTACTACTAAAGTGAAGGATTGAGGTAGTTTTGGAAAATCTTACTTATGGATACGAAGAGTTTGACTTGATACTAAGTTTGGTACAATTTGGAATTGGACGAACGGATACAGCTGGAATCTTGAGATTTGGAAATACTGTAACTATTATGGAATTTACTGTAATTATTTTGTATTAATGTATAAGTATACGAAAATTATTTAATGGTACTCAATTTGTTTTTGGGTGTAGGGACAGTGCTGGAATTTTTATTTTTTGGACTTAGGGTGTGTATTGGTGTGCAACGTTGATCTCGCTGTTAATGTGTAAGGGTGAGATACGGCTGATCTTTTTGAAAATCGAACTTAAAGGGTACGTACAGTACTAAGATAAAAATAAATATTGATTAAAATTGGTATTAGTGCGACCAAATTTTCAGTGTTTGTCATTTCCATATTATATATTGTTTATTTGTTTTTTATATGCTTTCCGCATACGAAGTAGCGGGCATTTTGCTAGTTTATATATATAGATGTAGTTATAAGTAAAATAAGAAATAAACAAATTAATAAAAAAAGATCTCTCTGGAAACGGTTTGCTTTTTTGCAACAATTGTCATCGGGCCGCTATTACTACAATACAAATTTATTCAGGGACATGCCAATACTTCCAGAGCAAATGGCCCGAAAGGTGTAAGGAACACCTACGGCCATCATGTGTAGTGACTGGTGCGCACGACAACTTTCGAACCGGATATTGCGTTGGTGCAAACATTGTTTATAGCAATATTTCTGCGAGCCTTATATAAAGTTCGTAGATGATGATTTTCGGTCTACTTTAAGAATTTTAGCTACAGTGGTATGTGCGATTTTTCTTGAACGGAGCAACAGAGTTGTTCCAAACTTTGTTCTTAGTAATTTTTTGTCCAAACTTAGTTTTAGCTCGAAAATGGGTACACCCCAACAAACCTTCAAAATATTTGTTTAATGCTGTTTAAGGTCGGTATTCTTTGTGTTTAGAGCGGAATTGTGTTATTCGCGGGAAAGTCTATATTTTTTCTTGAAAAAACTGAAAATTATACTGTGACGCACTGAAATGACTGGTGGGCGCAATATCTTTTACAAAGAATGACTCCCAAAATAAGATATACTTCCAAAATGAACTATGTCGGTCCGGTCCAGTTCTTCAGTTACTTCCTCCGTAACATTTGTGATCAATGATAAAATCCATATTTTGTTAGTGCGTTCACACTTCCGAAAATGGCTACACAATTCTGAAAATCTCCTAATACATAGGTTTGGGTTAAAGGATTTTGATTGTGTAGCCGCTATTCGATCTGTCCATAGATTAAAGTTTTAGTTTATATTCCTATCCGCAAATCCGACTGATACTTGTTGAGATTTTGACTAATATGAACCTGTGTTCGATCAGTTTTTTTATTTCGTTTGTCGTTATAAAGTCCTTTGCCGAAGAAGGAAAAATTAACAGTTCTAGAAATGTGCATCCATTGAAAGCACTTCCCAAAATACAATTCAATGAGTAATCGACAAAAAATCCCTGAAGATGAAATTCAATGTAATTTCGAAATATTTGAAATAATATGCAGTAAATAAAATATAAACATTAACCTCAATCTCAATAATCTTGATTTTATTAACATTCGAAAGATCGAACAAAACACAAAAATACGAAAGGATTTTTTTTTTTACAATAGACATTTATTAACTTGTAGCAAGAGACCAGTTTCAAATAATCTTAACGGACGACACTGCGGTGAAATAGAAATTATATCAAAAAAATGGTTGATATAGTTTTTTTTTGGTGCAAATCAAACATAATAAAGAGTTTGTAATTGTTACGATGTTCCAAATAGTTCATTACAAAAACGTGTTAGAGACTATATACTTATTGCTCTTATCAAAAGTTGCAAAAACAAAAGAATCTGTTTTCTAGATATTGTTTATAAGCCAAAGTATTGGCCGTAATATGCCACAAACGATCAACAAATACAAAAAAACGTCTTGTTTTGAACTCACTAACACTTACAGTCAGCCTAAAATTACGATTAAACGCTTAAACAACACCTTAAAACTTAAAAACAGCTATGCAGAAAATTGCTCAAAAAGCCTAGTGTTCATTATTTTTATACTTTCATATACGTTGGACAATAAGTATACCAATGTAGTTAAATAATTCTCTGTAATACTTCCTCCAAATACTTTACATATTTCTTGAAAAATTTAAAACAGTTTAAAATTTTAGTCAAAAATTAAAAAAAAAATGTTAACATAAGCTAATATTCTATGGGAACAAAATAAATTCGTGGCGGGCCCGGGACACCCTGGCTCCGTCGGTGTTATCAACGAGCGCATAAAGTGCTCCCTTATGTGTACCGATTCATTTATCGTACCCATTCACAATACCGTTCAACGTTCTTGCGATGTTCACAACCGCCGGCAGCTCAGATATGACCGAAGGTCGCAGTATTCTTGTAAAAGGTATAGAAGTTCCTGTTTCCCAGATCATTATTCTTTACAAAGGCGATCTCTTCCTCCAGTCCGCTTCTAAACTGAAAAATATTCCTTGACTCTAAAGGACTGATTCGTTCAGTGTTCTTGTATTTCACTTATTTCCAATGAATTTGACCAATAACATTAATTATCATTTGAATGGACGTTTAGAAATAAGGCCCCATGAAATAACACCCCAAACGGAAATGAAAATGGACCCCAATTTTTGGGGTATTTTTTTCAATTTGAAAAATGGCCACAATACATATAACACCCCAAACGGAAATGAAAATGGACCAAATTTTTGGGGTGTTTTTATATCCTCCACCAGCGTTCATCTGACACCAGTCTTCGAGTACAATAAATTCCTACAGTAAGACATTTGACTGCAATAATGCCAAGCAGACAAAATAATAAAATGTAATAGGAAACCAAACAAAAACTAAAGAATAAGAAACGTTAGCTTAAGCAAAATGTTTGTTACCTTTTTGTGGAAACAATGAATTGTCAATTAAGAAATATTAATCTAAGCAAAATGAAAGATACTTTTGACTCACTGTATATATGTATATATATATTATATAATTATACTATAATTAAATACAACCGTTTTACTTGAGTCCAAATAATAAACTGAAACTTTATTTCCAAAAACTATTTTAAGAAACTTTCATTTTGCTTAGATTAACATTTCTTAATTAACAATTCATTATTTTCACAAAAAAGGTAACAAACATTTTGCTTAATCTAACTTTTCTTATTCTTTAGTTTTTGTTTGGTTTCTTATTACATTTTATTATTTCGTCTGCTTGGAAATTCTATTTATCCCAGCTGATCTTATTTCAGATAGTTCTGGCAGAGACTCGTGTATCGCATCATTTGTTTTTATTATGGGTGCCGAAATAAAAATTTTCTCGTTCTGGGAGCACAACATTTTGTGTAGAATCATAAAGGCTGCAATCACAATCGCTATTGAAGACAGACCAATGTTTTTTGAAAAGCCCCATTTTTGGTTCAAGTTAGTTGTTCAATGGATTTGGTATTTATTACTTGGAGTTCCTTTACCATTTCTAAAGATTTGGTTTCTTCAATGTAAGGTTCGGATATTCTTGGTTGTAGAATGGTGGGTAAGGGTTGTAGGTGTGTTGTTTCGAAGAAATTATATGTTTTATCAAATATTTTAATAGTGGAGTTGTGAAATTCTAACACATAAGTGTCAGAAAGGTTCCTAGGTTTTTGATTAACGTGAACTTTCCCATTGAATTTATTTAGAAGAATTACTCCCGGTGTTGACTCCTCTATTGTAGGAATATTTCTATTGTCAACGACACTGCAGTTAGACTGTTTGCTCTTTATTAAATTTGCCCAGCAGGTGTTATCCTAAATTTATCTTTATCTCTGCAAATTCGAAAATTTGCTCTACATTCACGAACGGGTTTAGTTCATCATTTATTATGTATTTTACAATATTCACTTCATCTGAAGACAGAATAAATGAGTTTACCACTCCGACTTTTGCCCAATGTATGGCGTATTGAACATTTACAATTTCGGTTTTTAAGAGGTCAATTCTCATTTTAAATGTTTTAGTCATTTGATTTTTGTGCGTTTCATTGAAGTTCGCCTCTTTCAAAATGTTGTTAGTAGTTGCAACTAATTCATTTAATTTTTCCAAAGATAGGTTATTAACAACGATCTGTCTATCGTTATTGGTATATGAAATTCAGGGAGCGTTTGGTCCTAGGTTTGAGTCTGTCCAAGTAGTCCTGTAATTCAGTCAATTCGTAAATAATGAAAGGTCGAAGGTAATAATAATTTTTTAGTTGGCATTGCAAAAAGAACATGTCAACATTTTATTATATGAATCGCATTTTTCAAAATGGTGCCATTATCGCGGTTTAAATTGCCGTCAAAGTGAGAATATCGAAGAAAAACTAAAAAATATAAATTGTAAGGCCTATTTCAATGTATTTAATGCCGCGGAAAAATAGACCAAATATAAATATATGTAAAATGGATTAGATTGGCAATAGCTTTGGAAATATTTTTCATTTCAAATATTCATAGAACAAGAATCCAGCCCCTGGTTCGTATGTCTTTGGTGGGGTCTTTTTCCTATTATGGTAGTTCATATCATCGGCTTGTTTTTCTGTAAGTTATTGTAAAATTTACTGTCATTCTTTCTGAATGTCCTTGGGGTCAGTACTAATTCTCCTACCAAAAAAGCTTCAATCGGTTTCCAATTTATAGTGGAATGGATTGAATTATTATACTCATAAACTGATCTATGTAACATCTCTGAGAATATGTTATGAGTGTTTTCAGTTTTCAAACAACGAATTATCTCTGACAAGGTTGAGCGACATCTTTCAATCTGTCCGTTTGCACTACTACTATAGGGTGGAATTTTAAATACCTTGACATTATATTGATTTTCAAGCATGAAAATTACCGCATTTGAATTGAACGATTTCTCGTTATCAATTACAATTATCTTTGGCATACCGAAAGACAAAGGAATTTCTCTGAGTGGTTCTTTAACGTCAACCGCTGCTCTGGAATTAAGTACCTTTACTTGGGCGTATTTGGAAAATTTATCGATGGCGGTAAGTATTGGTTTCTTTTCCGTTAAATACATGTCAATATGAAAGATTTCTCCTGAAAATTTTGGTATTGGCGTTTCTCCTAATTATATTTTATTCGGTTGTCTATCATATTTATTATCCTTACATATTTTGCAGGTCTTGACTATTTTTTTGATCTTTGAGTGCATTTCCGGAAAGTAGTATTTTGTCAAAATTTGAGTCCTGTTTTCCACGCAAATTCTGTGTGCTCTGTTATGTTCATTTATAATTACTTCTTCTTGTTCGTCTATTGTCTTGAGGTCAATTACAATCGTCCTAGAATATTTTAGTTTATATCGCGAAAAGTTATCGTGAAATATTTCCTGTAGTTGTCCAAGAATATTATCTGTAGTTTGAATACTATTCGTAACCGATGGATTCAAATACTTCTTTAAAAGCTCAGTGAGATTGTCCGTTGTAATATTTGGTTCATTAATTATATGTCGATGGATTGTTGGGAAACAATTTCAAAATTGTAGGAAGGACTTTCTCCTTCGGATGACAAAATAATCTGATTTTTGAAAGCATTTATTGGCACGTCAGTAAATTGAATGGAGTTGTGTGTGAAGAGCTTTCTTCACTACGTTGTGTGGAAGTCATAGAGTTCACTTGTGAAATGTGATTTTGACTAGAAATTTTGTTATAATGGTCGGTATCTGTATTAGAACAGTCTTGTGAAACCTCTGGGGATCTGGATAACGCGTCGGCAAAGAAATTAGTTTTCCTAGGTTTGTACAAAAGTTCATATTTATAATATACTATGAACGCTTTCCATCTTTTTTAAATTTATAGTTCGAATTCTTATTATTTAATGAATATGTAAGAGGTAGGTGGTCTGTGTAAATGTTCATTTTGGATGAACCATACAGGTAATTCCGGAGCTCCTTTAAAGCCCAAACAATTGCGAGCATTTCTTTTTCATTAGTCGCATAGGATTCTTCAGCTTTCTGAATGGTACGGGATAAAAAAATAATAGGTCGGTCATCTTGAGACAGTAATGCGCCAAGGGCGTAGTTAGAAGCGTCAGTGGTCAAGTGAAATTCTTCATCAAATGCGTCAATTGCTTCCTCAGTAAGAGTTGTTTAATTTTACTGGAAATCCAATTTTGAGGCTCTGCCATTCTCCCCTCGCAGAAGGATTTTCAGGGGTTTTGCAATCTTAGCATAATCCCGAAAAATCTTCTGTAAAAGTTGGACATTCCAAGGAAAGATCTTAGATGCTTTAACGTTTTAGGAAGGGGATAATTGTTAATGGCTTCTACTCTATCTGGGTTCGTTTTTATTCCGCGATCAGAAACAATGAAACCTAAAAAATTCGACTTCTCGTTTTAAGCATTCACATTTGTCAAGCTGAACCTTCATGTTCGCTTTTTCTAATGTCCTAATTTTTCATTGGGGTCACTGAATAGGATTCTATGTCTCGAGTTGCATTCTTTGTTCGTCACTCATGTGGTCGTTCCTGATATTAATTGTACTCACTGATTGGGACGTGTGCTGCTTTATTCGTATTAAAATTCTGTTATCACTTGTCCTGTTTTCCACGCTACTTCTGTGTGCTCTGTTATGTTCATTTATAATTACTTCTTCTTGTTCGTCTATTGTCTTGAGGTCAATTACTATCGTCCTAGAATATTTTAGTTTATATCGCGAAAAGTTATCGTGAGATATTTCCTGTAGTTGTCCAAGAATATTATCTGTAGTTTGAATACTATTCGTAACCGATGGATTCAAATACTTCTTTAAAAGTTCAGTGAGATTGTCCGTTGTAATATTTGGTTCATTAATTATATGTCGATGGATTGTTGGGAAACAATTTCAAAATTGTAGGAAGGACTTTCTCCTTCGGATGACAAAATAATCTGATTTTTGAAAGCATTTATTGGCACGTCAGTAAATTGAATGGAGTTGTGTGTGAAGAGCTTTCTTCACTACGTTGTGTGGAAGTCATAGAGTTCACTTGTGAAATGTGATTTTGACTAGAAATTTTGTTATAATGGTCGGTATCTGTCTTAGAACAGTCTTGTGAAACATCTGGGGATCTGGATAACGCGTCGGCAACGAAATTAGTTTTCCCAGGTTTGTACAAAAGTTCATATTTATAATATTCTATGAAGGCTTTCCATCTTTTTTAAATTTATAGTTCGAATTCTTATTATTTAATGAATATGTAAGCGGTAGGTGGTCTGTGTAAATTTTCATTTTGGATGAACCATACAGGTAATTCCGGAGCTCCTTTAAAGCCCAAACAATTGCGAGCATTTCTTTTTCATTAGTCGCATAGGATTCTTCAGCTTTCTGAATGGTACGGGACAAAAAATAATAGGTCGGTCATCTTGAGACAGTAATGCGCCAAGGTCGTAGTTAGAAGCGTCAGTGGTCAAGTGAAATTCTTTAACAAATGCGTCAATTGCTTCCTCAGTAAGAGTTGTTTAATTTTACTGGAAATCCAATTTTGAGGCTCTGTCATTCTCCCCTCGCAGAAGGATTGTCAGGGGTTTTGCAATCTTAGCATAATGCCGAAAAATCTTCTGTAAAAGTTGGACATTCCAATGAAAGATCTTAGATCCTTTAACGTTTTAGGAAGGGGATAATTGTTAATGGCTTCTACTCTATCTGGGTTCGTTTTTATTCCGCGATCAGAAACAATGAAACCTAAAAAAATTCGACTTCTCGTTTTAAGCATTCACATTTGTCAAGCTGAACCTTCATGTTCGCTTTTTCTAATGTCCTAATTTTTCATTGGGGTCACTGAATAGGATTCTATGTCTCGAGTTGCACTCTTTGTTCGTCACTCATGTGGTCGTTCCTAATATTAATTGTATTCACTGATTGGGACGTGTGCTGCTTTATTCGTATTAAAATTCTGTTATCACTTATTGTAATTTTGTGCCACTATCTTGTAATTTTTTGCAAAAGGAAAAGCTTTTGCTGTGGCAAATTTTTATCGGAAAGCTTTATAAAGGTATGGAGGATACGAAAAAATGTTTTTCATTTTTTCTAAATGAGATTGGATATAATTCTAATTAGACACGGTATCAATCAAAATACATAAAATTAACCCTGCAGTCGTCCTAATTTCGAAATAAAAAATGTATTTCAGAAAATTCCCTTAAACTTCGGATAACGTCCGGGACCTTTTCCAGGCCGATAGGTCATTTCCGTACCTAGCGTCTATTACTTGATCTCTGCCAGCAATGTCCTCACTAGGACTGAGATATTGCCTAATGGCAATTTGACACTGTTCGGCGCAGATCCGTGTAATAGTTTCTTGCCACTGACTGTTTTGCTCTTCCGTTGAGCGTTGCCAGTATTTTTTGCCTCTTTTCCCCAAAATTCCCCAGATTTTATTGAATTTCCTCAAAAAAATCTTACAAGAAAATCAAAAGTAATTTTATTTTACTATTGAAATTCATATTATTAAACTTGTAAAGTATTCTATACACTTATATATGCATTGAACTAACGATATTGAAAACTTCACTTTCAAGTGATTCAGAATCATTAGTCTCATTGGATTTATGTGAATTTTTATAATGCAAGAGCTGTAACATTTCTTTAGGTGTGTCAAAATTTCTACATCAAATGGAGTTGTTAGAAAATTGATTATTTATTCAAGTAACTCGTATTGTTGGAACGGAAAGCATATTTAATACCATCTCCAATTTACGAATTATAACTTTCTCCATTGCGATTCGTAAACATCCGTGGAGATTTTTGTGTTGACAACTGGTTCTAAAAAGGTTCGTATAGAGCTAAAATTGTATTGACCCAGTATATTGCTGGAATATTGGGGTAAAATTGCTTGTAAATTTAAGGAATTGCATATTTGTAGGCATCGGTTTCAGCATTTGTATTAACAGCGTTTGAGATATTCGGCACTGTTCTTTTTAACTTTAATAATTGTTTACTAAAAAAGTACAAGTCAAAATTAAAGCCTAGATCCGTGGCTCCTCATGGTCGTTCTCGATCGATTCCACTATTTTTTCAATATCTTCTTATTTCTTTTATAAATGGTTTCAATATTCGAGTGCACAGTGAAAAATTAATATTAGCAATGTGCATCGGTTTAAAAATTTAGATTAAGGCCCGTTCTTACATATTTTCTTTAAAATGCCTTCTTGTTTTACCTTACTTTAAGAAAAATAAGGAATAAAGTTCGCATTACCAGGGATTTGTTTTTACATCTTCCATTCCATTTCAAGCAAAAGAGTCTGTATACATCAAATTTACTCAAATCGGATTGGTTGATTTGAATTTGCTCTGATTTTCTTGTTTTTGGGCGGCCAACATTTAACTACAAAAAGGATATAATAACGGGCCTAAGCATATTTATATATTTTATAATTGGAGCCATGAATGTTAAATAAAGTTTAATTTCATCATTGTTCATCAATCCAGAAATCCTTTCTGCAGTTAAGTCCACTTCACCCATAGAAATTATGGAAAATGTTATTTAAATTCAACCCACTGTTCTAGTACGCTGTCAGTCGTCGAACCGCATGATAACGCTTCAAATCTGTCATTAATTATTACAGCTGCGACCAGTTAGTATATGATCCATGTTATTTATGCATCACGCGTGCTCTACTACTGTTTACGTACTGAAGTTAGAAAATTTCAGATAATCTGAAGTAACTAGTCAAAAAAGAAATTCCCCAAAAATCCCCAAACATTTTTCAGATTTCCTCAACATTTTCCCAATTCACCAAGTCGAATTTTTTTCCCCATTTCAAATAAAAATTCCCCAATTTGGGGAAAAATCCCCAATACTGACAACGCTGCTTCCGTATTCGGAATATTAATGACCTAATAAAGTTTGCGGCCGGATTAGACATGGTGGTTGCAATGGAAAAAATTAAATTTGCACTTCAACAAAAATTACCGTTAGCACTTGACTTAAATTTGTTTCAAAAGATTCAACGATTTTTCTTTTCAGTTTAATAATTGATGTAAATATAATCTAAATTAATTTTTCCCTTTAGGTTGCAATGGAAAAAATTAAATTTGCACTTCGACAAAAATTACCGTTAGTACTTCAGTTAAAAATTGCTTCAAAAGATTCAACGGTTTTCTGTTAATCTAAGCAAAATGAAAGTTTCGTAAAATAATTTTTTGGAAATAAATTTTCAGTTTATTAATCAGACTCAAGTAAAACGATTCTATTTAATTATAAACCGCTTAACTGGCGCCCAATAAAAAAGCAGCCCATAGGCTCCGAAAAATGTTTAAAATGACCCCATAGGCTCCGTAAAACATTGGCAAGGAACCAATAAGCCCAACTACAAAAAAGGACCCCATAGGCTCCGAAACACATTGGCAAGGACCCCGTAAGCCCAACCACAATGAAGTACCCCATAGGCTCCCAACGGAATCGGCAAGGATCCCGTAAGGCCAACAACAATTAAGGGCCTCATAAGCTCCAAAGAAACCACAATTAAGGACCCCATAAGCTCCAAAGCAACAATAATTAAGGACCTCATAAGCTCCAAAGAAACAGTAATTAAGGACCCCATAGGATCCAAATAGGCAACCAACAGATCGCGTCGAGGACAGGCAGCTGTGCTGTGTTCCCACCCGAGTACAAAGGAAAAAGGAACAATGTGGACCCTCACATTGGTTGCGTTGTGAGTAAAAAATAAAATAATTAAGTGTAAAAGAAAGTAATTAAAAAAAAATAATTTGAAATTAATCAATTGCCAAACTGAAAAAATTACGTGAAAAAACTTAAATTTAAATAAGTTTAAAGCTATTATTAAACTGAAATATTTAAGTGTTAAAGAAATGAATTTAAATCAATTGTTCAACAAAATTGGTTAAAAGAAAAATAATTAAATTACATCAATTATTAAACTGAAAAGAAACCCGTTGAATCTTTTGAAGCAATTTTTAACTGAAGTACTAACGGTAATTTTTGTCGAAGTGCAAATTTAATTTTTTCCATTGCAACCTAAAGGGAAAAATTAATTTAGATTAAATTTACATCAGTTATTAAACTGAAAAGAAAAATCGTTGAATCTTTTGAAGCAAATATAAGTCAAGTGCTAACGGTAATTTTTGTTGAAGTGCAAATTTAATTTTTTCCATTGCAACCACCATGTCTAATCCGGCCGCAAACTTTATCAGGTCATTAATATTCCGAATACGGAAGCAGCGTTGTCAGTCTTGGGGATTTTTCCCCAAATTGGGGAATTTTTATTTGAAATGGGGAAACAAATTTCGACTTGGGGAATTGGGAAAATGTTGAGGAAATCTGAAAAATTTTTGGGGATTTTTGGGGAATTTCTTTTTTAACTAGTTACTTCAGATTATCTGAAATTTTCTATTTTTAGTACGTGAACAGTAGTAGAGCACGCGTGATGCACAAATTATATGCATAGAACAGTGGGTTGAATTGAAATAACATTTTTTATAATTTCTATGGGTGAAGTGGACTCAACTGCAGAAAGGATTTCTGGATTGATTGACAATGATGAAATTAAACTTTATTTAACATTCATGGCTCCAATTATAAAATATATAAATATGCTTAGGCCCGTTATTATATCCTTTTTGTAGTTAAATGTTGGCCGCCCAAAAACAAGAAAATGAGAGCAAATTCAAATCAACCAATCCGATTTGAGTAATTTTGATGTATACAGACTCTTTTGCTTGAAATGGAATGGAAGATGTAAAAACAAATCCCTGGTAATGCGAACTTTATTCCTTATTTTTCTTAAAGTAAGGTAAAACAAAAAGGCATTTTAAAGAAAATATGTAAGAACGGGCCTTAATCTAAATTTTTAAACCGATGCACATCGCTAATATTAATTTTTCACTGTGCACTCGAATATTGAAACCATTTATAAAAAAAATAAGAAGATATTAAAAAAATAGTGGAATCGATCGAAAACGACCATGGGGAGCCACGGATCTAGGCTTTAATTTTGACTTGTACTTTTTTAGTAAACAATTATTAAAGTTAAAAAGACCAGTGCCGAATATCTTAAACGCTGTTAATACAAATGCTGAAACCGATACCTACAAATATGCAATTCCTTAAATTTACAAGCAATTTTACCCCAATATTCCAGCAATATACTGGGTCAATACAATTTTAGCTCTATACGAATCTTTTTAGAACCAGTTGTCAACACAAAAATCTCCACGGATGTTTACGAATCGCAATGGAGAAAGTTATAATTCGTAAATTGGAGATGGTATTAAATATGCTTTCCGTTCCAACAATACGAGTTACTTGAATAAATAATCAATTTTCTAACAACTCCATTTGATGTAGAAATTTTGACCCACCTAAAGAAATGTTACAACTCTTTCGTTATAAAAATTCACATAAATCCGATGAGACTAATGATTCTGAATCACTTGAAAGTGAAGTTTTCAATATCGTTAGTTTAATGCATATATAAGTGTATAGAATACTTTACAAGTTTAATGATATGAATTTCAATAGTAAAATAAAATTACTTTTTTTTTTTTTTTTGAAATTTTGCCTTTTTAGGGCGAAGATCATTTTTAATGATTTTTGTTAATTTTCTCGTTTAGAGTTAAGCTTGATGATCTCAAATTATTTGCAAGTGAAAAAGGAAAGCCAAGGACTCGAACCCACATAGTCACCAAATTACGTTACCTGGTTTCATTGGTGGTAAAGCAAATCTTCGGACGTATCGACTATGTAATGGCTTCTCTGTCCTAGAACTTATCGTTTTTCAAATGCAAATGTGTTTTTGTACATTAACGCGGATACTTGGCCACAGAAATGTATTTTCTTCACGACAAGCGCTTTTTGCGCTGACTTTGAAGTTATGAGCTTTTGGCTTTGAACGCTAACACGCCATGACAACATTTTTTGATATGTTTTTCAAGGACGTGGGTACAAATCCCAGCCGGGCTCAGCCTGTTTTTTTTTTCTTTTTTTTGAAATTTTGCCTTTTTAGGGCGAAGATCATTTTTAATGATTTTTGTTAATTTTCTCGTTTAGAGTTAAGCTTGATGATCTCAAATTATTTGCAAGTGAAAAAGGAAAGCCAAGGACTCGAACCCACATAGTCACCAAATTACGTTACCTAGTTTCATTGGTGGTAAAGCAAATCTTCGGACGTATCGACTATGTAATGGCTTCTCTGTCCTAGAACTTATCGTTTTTCAAATGCAAATGTGTTTTTGTACATTAACGCGGATACTTGGCCACAGAAATGTATTTTCTTCACGACAAGCGCTTTTTGCGTTGACTTTGAAGTTATGAGTTTTTGGCTTTGAACGCTAACACGCCATGACAACATTTTTTGATATGTTTTTCAAGGACGTGGGTTCAAATCCCAGCCGGGCTCAGCCTGTTTTTTTTTTTTTTGAAATTTTGCCTTTTTAGGGCGAAGATCATTTTTAATGATTTTTGTTAATTTTCTCGTTTAGAGTTAAGCCTGATGATCTCAAATTATTTGCAAGTGAAAAAGGAAAGCCAAGGACTCGAGCCCACATAGTCACCAAATTACGTTACCTGGTTTCATTGGTGGTAAAGCAAATCTTCGGACGTATCGACTATGTAATGGCTTCTCTGTCCTAGAACTTATCGTTTTTCAAATGCAAATGTGTTTTTGTACATTAACGCGGATACTTGGCCACAGAAATGTATTTTCTTCACGACAAGCGCTTTTTGCACTGACTTTGAAGTTATGAGTTTTTGGCTTTGAACGCTAACACGCCATGACAACATTTTTTGATAGGTTTTTCAAGGACGTGGGTTCAAATCCCAGCCGGGCTCAGCCTTTTTTTTTTTAAATTTTGCCTTTTTATTGCGAAGATCATTTTTAATGATTTTTGTTAATTTTCTCGTTTAGAGTTAAGCTTGATGATCTCAAATTATTTGCAAGTGAAAAAGGAAAGCCAAGGACTCGAACCCACATAGTCACCAAATTACGTTACCTGGTTTCATTGGTGGTAAAGCAAATCTTCGGACGTATCGACTATGTAATGGCTTCTCTGTCCTAGAACTTATCGTTTTTTAAATGCAAATGTGTTTTTGTACATTAACGCGGATACTTGGCCACAGAAATGTATTTTCTTCACGACAAGCGCTTTTTGCGCTGACTTTGAAGTTATGAGTTTTTGGCTTTGAACGCTAACACGCCATGACAACATTTTTTGATATGTTTTTCAAGGACGTGGGTGCATTTGAAAAACGATAAGTTCTAGGACAGAGAAGCCATTACATAGTCGATACGTCCGAAGATTTGCTTTACCACCAATGAAACCAGCTAACGTAATTTGGTGACTATGTGGGTTCGAGTCCTAGGCTTTCCTTTTTCACTTGCAAATAATTTGAGATCATCAAGCTTAACTCTAAACGAGAAAATTAACAAAAATCATTAAAAATTATCTTCGCCCTAAAAAGGCAAAATTTAAAAAAAAACAGGCTGAGCCCGGCTGGGATTTGAACCCACATCCTTGAAAAACATATGAAAAAATGTTGTCATGGCGTGTTAGCGTTCAAAGCCAAAAACTCATAACTTCAAAGTCAGCGCAAAAAGCGCTTGTCGTGAAGAAAATACATTTCTGTGGCCAAGTATCCGCGTTAATGTACAAAAACACATTTGCATTTGAAAAACGATAAGTTCTAGGACAGAAAAGCCATTACATAGTCGATACGTCCGAAGATTTGCTTTACCACCAATGAAACCAGGTAACGTAATTTGGTGACTATGTGGGTTCGAGTCCTTGGCTTTCCTTTTTCACTTGCAAATAATTTGAGATCATCAAGCTTAACTCTAAACGAGAAAATTAACAAAAATTACTTTTGATTTTTTTGTAAGATTTTTTTGAGGAAATTCAATAAAATCTGGAGAATTTTGGGGAAAAGTTTTGGACAAGTTGGGGAAAAGAGGCTAAAAAATACTGGCAACGCTGAACGGAAGATCAAAACAGACAGTTGCAAGAAACTATTACACGGATCTGCGCCGAACAGTGTCAAATTGCCATTAGGCAATATCTCAGTCCTAGTGCGAACATTGCTGGTACAGATCAAGTAATAGAGGCTAGGTACGGAAATGACCTTTCGGTCTGGAAAAGGTCCCGGACGTAATCCGAAGTTTAAGGGAATTTTCTGAAATACATTTTTTATTTCGAAATTAGGACGACTGCAGGGCAACTTTTAAGAATTTTGATTGATACCGGGGCTATTAAGAATTATATCCAATCTCATTTAGAAAAAATTATACCCCAAATGAAAAACATTTTTTCGCATCCTCCATACCTTTAGAAAGCTTTCCGATAAAAATTTGCCAAAACAAAAGCTTTTCCTTTTGCAAGAAATAGTGGCACAAAATTACATGATAGTGGATAACAGATTTTTAATACGAATAAAGCAGCACACGTCCCAATCAGTGAATACAATTAATAATAACAAAGAGTGCAACTCGATAAATTAGTTCAGAGACATAGAATCCTATTCAGTGACCCCAATGAAAAATTAGGACATTAGAAAAAGCGAACATGAAGGTTCAGCTTGACAAATGGGAATGCTTAAAACGAGAAGTCGAATTTTTTTAGGTTTCATTGTTTCTGATCGCGGAATAAAAACGAACCCAGATAAAGTAGAAGCCATTAACAATTATCCCCATCCTAAAACGTTAAATGATCTAAGATCTTTCCTTGGAATGTCCAACTTTTACAGAAGATTTTTCGGGATTATGCTAAGATTGCAAAACCCCTGACAATCCTTCTGCGAGGGGAGAATGGCAGAGCCTCAAAATTCGATTTCCAGTAAAATTAAAAAAACTCTTACTGAGGAAGCAATCGACGCATTTGATAAAGAATTTAACTTGACTACTGACGCTTCTAACTACGCCCTTGGCGCATTACTGTCTCAAGATGACCGACCTATTATTTTTTTGTACCGCACCCTTCAGAAAAAAAGAAATGCTCGCAAAAAAAAGGCAAAATTTAAAAAAAAACAGGCTGAGCCCGGCTGGGATTTGAACCCACATCCTTGAAAAACATATGAAAAAATGTTGTCATGGCGTGTTAGCGTTCAAAGCCAAAAACTCATAACTTCAAAGTCAGCGCAAAAAGCGCTTGTCGTGAAGAAAATACATTTCTGTGGCCAAGTATCCGCGTTAATGTACAAAAACACATTTGCATTTGAAAAACGATAAGTTCTAGGACAGAAAAGCCATT
The DNA here is from genome assembly GCF_047663935.1 of Musca autumnalis. Taxonomy (NCBI): domain Eukaryota; kingdom Metazoa; phylum Arthropoda; class Insecta; order Diptera; family Muscidae; genus Musca; species Musca autumnalis. The sequence continues at coordinate 142,100 of NW_027411732.1, forward strand.
ACATAGTCGATACGTCCGAAGATTTGCTTTACCACCAATGAAACCAGGTAACGTAATTTGGTGACTATGTGGGTTCGAGTCCTTGGCTTTCCTTTTTCACTTGCAAATAATTTGAGATCATCAAGCTTAACTCTAAACGAGAAAATTAACAAAAATTACTTTTGATTTTTTTGTAAGATTTTTTTGAGGAAATTCAATAAAATCTGGAGAATTTTGGGGAAAAGTTTTGGACAAGTTGGGGAAAAGAGGCTAAAAAATACTGGCAACGCTGAACGGAAGATCAAAACAGACAGTTGCAAGAAACTATTACACGGATCTGCGCCGAACAGTGTCAAATTGCCATTAGGCAATATCTCAGTCCTAGTGCGAACATTGCTGGTACAGATCAAGTAATAGAGGCTAGGTACGGAAATGACCTTTCGGTCTGGAAAAGGTCCCGGACGTAATCCGAAGTTTAAGGGAATTTTCTGAAATACATTTTTTATTTCGAAATTAGGACGACTGCAGGGCAACTTTTAAGAATTTTGATTGATACCGGGGCTATTAAGAATTATATCCAATCTCATTTAGAAAAAATTATACCCCAAATGAAAAACATTTTTTCGCATCCTCCATACCTTTAGAAAGCTTTCCGATAAAAATTTGCCAAAACAAAAGCTTTTCCTTTTGCAAGAAATAGTGGCACAAAATTACATGATAGTGGATAACAGATTTTTAATACGAATAAAGCAGCACACGTCCCAATCAGTGAATACAATTAATAATAACAAAGAGTGCAACTCGATAAATTAGTTCAGAGACATAGAATCCTATTCAGTGACCCCAATGAAAAATTAGGACATTAGAAAAAGCGAACATGAAGGTTCAGCTTGACAAATGGGAATGCTTAAAACGAGAAGTCGAATTTTTTTAGGTTTCATTGTTTCTGATCGCGGAATAAAAACGAACCCAGATAAAGTAGAAGCCATTAACAATTATCCCCATCCTAAAACGTTAAATGATCTAAGATCTTTCCTTGGAATGTCCAACTTTTACAGAAGATTTTTCGGGATTATGCTAAGATTGCAAAACCCCTGACAATCCTTCTGCGAGGGGAGAATGGCAGAGCCTCAAAATTCGATTTCCAGTAAAATTAAAAAAACTCTTACTGAGGAAGCAATCGACGCATTTGATAAAGAATTTAACTTGACTACTGACGCTTCTAACTACGCCCTTGGCGCATTACTGTCTCAAGATGACCGACCTATTATTTTTTTGTACCGCACCCTTCAGAAAAAAAGAAATGCTCGCAATTGTTTGGGCTTTAAAGGAGCTCCGGAGTTACCTGTATGGTTCACCCAAAATGAAAATTTACACATATTCATTAAATATTCATTAAATAATAAAAATTCGAACTATAAATTTAAAAGATGGAAAGCCTTCATAGAATATTATAAATATGAACTTTTGTACAAACCTGGGAAAACTAATTTCGTTGCCGACGCATTATCCAGATCCCCAGAGGTTTCACAAGACTGTTCTAAGACAGATACCGACCATTATAACAAAATTTCTAGTCAAAATCACATTTCACAAGTGAACTCTATGACTTCCACACAACATAGTGAAGAAAGCTCTTCCCACAATTCCATTCAATTTACTGACGTGCCAATAAATGCTTTCAAAAATCAGATTATTTAGTCATCCGAAGGAGAAAGTCCTTCCAACAATTTTGAAATTGTTTCCGAACAATCCATCGACATATAATAAAAGAACGAAATATTACAACGGACAATCTCACTGAACTTTTAAAGAAGTATTTGAATCCATCGGTTACGAATAGTATTCAAACTACAGATAATATTCTTAGACAACTACAGAAAATATTTCGCGATAACTTTTCGCGATATAAACTAAAATATTCGAGGACGATAGTAATTGACCTCAAGACAATAGACGAATAGACGAAATAGCGTCGAAAACAGGACTCAAATTTTGACAAAATACTACTTTCCGGAAATGCACTCAAAAATCAAAAAAATAGTCAAGACCTGCAAAATATGTAAAGGGAATAAATATGGTAGACACCCGAATAAAATTGAATTAGGAGAAACGCCAATACCACAATTTTTAGGAGAAATCGTTTATATTGACATCTACTTAACGGAAAATAAACAAATACTTACCGCCATTGATAAATTTTCCAAATACGCCCAAGTAAAGGTACCTAATTCCAGAGCAGAAAATTTTTGTAAAGGAAAATAAAAGACTTGGGACTACACTGAGCAAAACCTATACTGAAGAGGCAGTAAAGGAAAACAAAACTTGTACTGTCCTGACAGAATCTGGGAAAATTGTTCACAAAAATAACATTAGTAACTGATAATATTTTTTGATTTTTTGGGATTTCATGATATTTTCACTTTGACAATCGGAGACTTACAGATATTAGATTACACTAAAGCACAAATTGATTTTTGAGGCAAAAATTAATAACCGAGGAATTAAAAGATTTTTTGACTTTATAAATAATTTGTGTGTAAAAGTGAGATTAACAAATATTTCTGCACATAAAATCGGATTTATATTTGGTCTATTTTCTCGCGGTTTTAAATACATTGAAATAGGCCTTATAATTTATATTTTTTAGGTTTTCTTCTTTAAACCGCGATAATGGCACCATTTTGAAAAATGTGATTCATATAATTAAATGTTGACATGTTCTTTTTTCAATGCCAACTAAAAAATTATTATTATTAAAAGTTGCAAAATCGACTTTTTGCCTCAAAAACTGGGCAAATTACCTATAGTGCACTGCACGCGGGAATGACTAAATTACAAACTGGAACCTTTAAATTGATTCACATCATCCATATCGACAAATATCAGTCATTAGTTGATAGTATGAAAATGACAGTAGATAAGAATGTTAGTAGCAGCCACCACCTCCGACCTTTCATTATTTACGAATTGACTGAATTACAGGCCTACTTGGACAGACTCAAACTTAGGACCACACGATCCCTGAATTTCAAATACCAATAACGATAGACAGACCCTTGTTAATAACATATCTTTGGAAAAAATAAATAAATTAGTTGCAACTACTAACAAAATTTTGAAAGAGGAAAAGTTTAATGAAACGCCAAAAATCAAATGATTGAAACGTTTAAAATGAGAATTGACATCTTAAAAACCGAAATTGCATATGTTCAATACGCCATACACTGGGCAAAAGTCGGAGTGGTAAACCCATTTTTTCTGTCTTCGGATGAAGTGAATATTGTAAAAGACATAACAAATGATGAACTATACCCGTTCGTGAATGTAGAGCACGATTTCGAATTTGCAGAGAAAAAGATAAATTTATGATAACACCTGCTTGGCAAATTTAATAAAGAGCAAACAGTCTAACTGCAGTGTCGTTGATAATAGAAATATTCCTGCAATAGGGGAATTAGCACCAGGAGTAATTCTTTTAAATCAATTCAATGGGACAGTTCACGTTAATCAAGAACCTAGAAACCTTTCTGGCACTTATGTGTTAAAATTTCACAACTCCACCATTAAAATACTTGATAAAACATATAATTTCTTCGAAACAACACACATACAACCCTTACCCGCCATTCTACAATCAAGAATATCCGAAACTAACATCAAAGAAACCATATCTTTAGAAATTGTAGAGGAACTCCAAGTAAAATCCATTAAACAATTAACGTGAACCATAAATGCGGCTGTTCAAAAAACATTGGTCTGTCTTCAATAGCCATTGTGATTGCAGCCTTTATGATTCTACACAAAATGTTGTGCTCCCAGAACGAGAAAATTGTTATTTCGGCACCCATAATAAAAACAAATGATGCGATGCACGAGTCTCTGCCAGAACTATCTGAAATAAGATCAGCTGGGATAAACAGAATTTCCCATATGCCATATTTTTAACCAAACGAGGACGCTCGGTATTTAACGGTGTGGTATTAACTCATTATTTTCAAACACACGCCAGCATGTCGATGAACCAACGTTCATCTGACACCAGTATTCAAGTACGATAAATTCCCACAGTAAGACACTTGGCTGCAATAATGCCAAGCAGACAAAATAATAAAAAGGAATAAGATACCAAACAAAATCTATATTTATTTTTAATTTAAGATTAAAACAAAATTTAGTTCAATAATGTTAAGTTTTTTACTGTTTAAAATATCATTAATGCAATAAAATCAGAAATCGGTCAGAAATAACAACAACAAAAACTGTATGTACTTGATTTCTTGTTTGCAAATCAGTTAAAGTGCAATAAAATTGTGAATATTCCCACGATTTATTTGCAATTAAGAATTTTTATGGCGTTCTTGGTATATAGAAATGTAGAGTCTATAACTTTTCGTCACCAAATAATTTAGGAAATCTATAATATACCGCAAACCAGAATCCAATTTTTGTTTTGTAATTGAAAACGATTTTGGAATATGTGCGTTACGTGATAAAGTCAGAAAAGCATTATCACGAAGGGATATGAAAAACCACTGCTCTCCCCGTAAAATATAGGGAAACGAATTTCTACAGAGATGATTTCAAGCCCTTTAAAGTATTTTGATGACGTTATATTTTCTAATGAGACGAACATTATGTTGTATTATTACGATGGGACCCAAAAAGTATGGCGCAACCATTACAACCCTGGAAAATAAAAATGTAATACATACTGAAAACTTCGGAGAACTGTAAGTTATGGTACTGGCATAGACAAGCGAATTGTATAGACAAAAGATTACTCATGCTGTGTGCTGTCAACAGACTCAAAACAAAATACTCAATATTTTTCGAAGGCGATTTTTGAGAAAAATTGCAAGATTTTCTTTTACATTTCTATTCGAGGATGTAGATTCCGTCAAAAACTAACTTTATAGAATTGTATATATTGTAATTTTAATTGAATTGTTCTGTCAACAAACTCGATGTTAAGAACATTGTTTAGAGCATTCCTTTGTCTATATGTACATTTAATTTGTCTATGGCAAAGGGTTGTATATGAAGCAATGGCTATAGGTAAAATAAGTTTTCTGAGGTTTATTTGAAAATCTTCTAAAACTTATTTAACGACAACGTCAAAATTGTGGTTTTTGGAACCTGAAAATCAAAAAAGTATATACAATATAAAATCTACCAAGACAAGACATTCTAGACGTATATCTTATTTACAAAAACTTTATGGAAAAGCTGAAAAAAGACACTTCACTAATATGCGAAACTTAATAAAGATCAATGGGAAAAATACCAATAAAATATGACATTTCGAAATGTATTTTTTCATATCGTGTAAAGTAACCTTACCTATACATATAACATACATTCAAAATTGGTGTTCAGTGAAACACAAATTTGTGTTTTGAATGATGGTTAATGAATTACTATAATATATTTGATTTCTAAGACAATCCGAAATCAAATTCGTTCGAATTACTACCAAACGCCTTTCGGCGTAGAAAATGGTTGTTCGACTGAAAACCATAAACAAACAAAAATAACTCATATATAAACAAAACGTAACTCGGGTAGCAGTTTGAACACATTTGTATTCGTATCGTCTTAACGAAACTGTTCATAAATCTCAGGTGGCAATAACAATATTAAGCATCACAAGTAGTGCAATTGCAAAATGATTGAAGACCAGACTATAAACCCGATTATGGCGGTCTTAAACTCGAGTTGTTTCCTTTCTGTATGAAGGGTTTGATTTTTATTTGTTTTACAAGATGACCCACGGTGATATATAAAGCTGGGGATGTTGGTGTTTTAATAAAAAATGTGCTTTTTCTTTTGTGGTGTGGTGAATCTATGTTAGCGTTGTAATAGTGAAATTTCCAAAAATTTTGCAATTATTACAGTATACATTAGGGCGCATCAATTATTCTAAAAGATGTCGCACAAAATGGTTTTTACGTTCATTAGTAGGATTCTGTAACTCATTTTTGCTGTTATCGATAATTGTCGATAAAATTTAAATGCTTATAATTTCTATAACTTACGATTTTTTTCGATGAGTAATACTACACAAATATAAACAAAAATACATCATAAGACCTCTGCCCACTTTTAACTATTTGACAATATGTCTGTCCGTACTCGATAATTTGTAATAATTAGTACAAATGTTTCGAATTTTGATAGTTTCGAAACATTTGTAGTTTGATATGAAGGACATAGGTTACTAATTTTTACAGTAAAACACAGAAATTCCACTTATATTAGTTGGTAGTGCGAGGCTCAATATTTACCACATAGACACGCGGTTCCCTGTAGGGTTAATGTAGCGGTAGCGTCCATTTTTACGTTATAGACTCATTCAATCAATTTTGGTGCAAATTAAGTATAGTACACATTGACAAGCAAAGCTGACAGTCATCGAGGCCTATTTCGTGAATATCAAAGCCTAACTGAAAAATTTCTTTTGTAATATATAAATAATACCGTATATATTGTATTTAAATAAAAGTTGCTATTTGCCGGAAAATTGTCCTAAAAGTACGTTGGCTGTCCTGTTTGATAGATAGTGTATACTCCCCTTTAAGCGGGGTACACACGATCAGTTTTGATTGTCAGTTTTGCTCAAGTAATCAGTCATCATTCAACCACAAAATATTTTGTGTTTGCTGGATAGTTTGATATATATCGATATTTCCGAAAAATCGACAGTCAAAACTGATCGTGTGTACCCCGCTTTAGAATATAGGGTTTTCGGAATATGTACAAAATATTTTCAATACACGTTGGTATAGCCCTCATTTACCATACCGGCCGTTAGGATACATTTTCCTACGTATTTTGTTGTAATTTGGCATTTGTTGTTCTTTGTCCATCATCATACCATCAATTTTATACAGAATGTCTTACATTAGTTCAGGTTGTCACTGCATTTCTATTTTTACCGTTTCATTTGCGAGAGGATTCTTAGTATCACAGAAATCATCATTTGTAATGATTAGTAGATTAATGTTTTCAATTTCACTGTCGCTTTAAATTTCCATTTTTTATTTTTGATTTTAAGAGTAAAATATAACTGTTTAGTAAAATCTTAAGAATGATAGATTTGTGCATACCGTTTGTTCCTTACAAAAAATTATGAAACAAAAGTGCAACTTATAAATTCATTTTTTAAGGCGTTGCGAGGGTAAATTGCGTTGGGTACTTATCTAACGAATTCAATAAAATTCAATAAAAAACGGAAAAGTAAAAAAGGTTTTAATTTGCGTACTAAATTTGGTACATTTGGTTTTGTGTGAACAGATAGATTTCTAAACTGATATTTAGTATTGGTGTTGAGATAAAGTGGTGATTTTAAAATATAGTTCTGTAAGTTTACAAATGGGGATCACTGGGGTTGTGTGAACAGACAGAACTAGAAGCAAGCTCAATTTTTACAGACGGGTAGAGTTTTTGATAATTAGTGTTTTCTTGGTACGAATATTACTTAATGTTAAATAACATTAAAGTGCTGGTATTAACTAACAAAGAAATCATTTTTTTTTGCCTTCAAAAAATACAATACCATAAGATGCGAAGGGAAGGAGGGAGGGAGAGACATATTTGCTTACGATTGTAGACTTTAATTTTTGGAGATAAGTCGATTTACGTCAAACTATATCGCGAACGATTCGATTTATGTAGTTCTTTTTGAAAACTACATACTTCATTTTTAGAAAAAGATAAATAACAACACTCTTAACTGTCGTAAGAAGCATTACTGGCTTTTATTTTGATAAAAAACAGTTGTAAATGGGTAATGGAGACATTATATACTGAATTTTGGTCAATTTATTTATTATCATGCTTTATACCATGGGGATTTTCCGCTAACGAAGTAGCGGGCATATGCTAGTTATATATATATATATATATATATATATATATATATATATATATATATATACAGTGAATCACAGTCAATAGTAGCCACTTCAGTTTCTTTCATTAAAACTGCGATTGCTAAGAATTAGTTAATGATAGCGATTCATTCCTTTTTATATTTTTACATTAGTGTTTTAACTTAAATATAATAAAATAAAATTAACGAAACTCAGGTAAATTTAGATAAAAAATAAAAATGATTAAACATCGATTTCTACCTCACAGTGAAAAGTATGCACTCTAAAAGTTTCATGAAACAAAAAGGATTTTTTAGTGTTTCTGCCTTTGGTATGACATCCTTTGTTATCCTGTATAGCTTTTAGCTCTTTTGGCAAAAATTTAACTAAATTTTCGTTGCACGATATATGAATTTCTCCCCATCCTTAGTGAAAGGCATTTTTCAGGGTTCCTATACTTTAGATGTTACGATTTGTTATATTTGTCACCAAAATACTTCATAAATTATCTGTAGTATTCACATCCGGGGATCGGGGAGGTGTTTGAATCACTTTTGGACAGTTACATAGCATCCATTTTGCAGAAATATGTAATTTGTGCTCGGGCTCATATATTGATAAAATTTGAATATTGTCCCCAATCCAATTTTTTCAGCGCCTAAATTTCAAATTATCCTTTCAGAATGTTTAAATAATACATTTTATCCTTAATTACTTCGATAAAGACACGATTTCCTACACCGGAAGCACTCATACAACACCATACAATAACAGAGTCTCCTCTGTGCTTTACTGTTAAAATTGTGTGTTTAGGGTCCAAGAATTAATATGGTAGACACCCGAATAAAATTGAATTAGGAAATACGCCAATACCACAATTTCCAGGAGAAATCGTTCATATTGACAACTATTTAACGGAAAAGAAACCAATACTTACCGCCATCGATAAATTTTCCAAATACGCCCAAGTAGAGGTACTTAATTCCAGAGCAGCTGTTGACGTTGAAGAACCGCTCATAGAAATTCTTTTGTCTTTCGGTATGCCAAAGATAATTGTAATTGATAACGAGAAATTGTTCAATTCAAATGCGATTATTTTCATGCTTGAAAATCAATATAATGTCAAGGTATTTAAAATTCCACACTATAGTAGTAGTTTAAACGGACAGATTGAAATATGTCACTCAACCTTGTCAGAGATAATGTGTTGTTTGAAAACTGAAAACACTCATAACACTTTCTCAGAGATGTTACATAGATCAGTTTATGAGTATAATAATATTTTTGGATTTTTTTTTTTTGGATTTCATAATATTTTTCACATTGACAATCGGAGACGTACAGATATTAGATTACACTAATGCACAAATTGTGACACTGCACTATAGGTACTTTGTCCTGTTTGTGAGGAAAAAAAATTTAATAACAGCGGAATTAAAAGATTTTTTGACTTTTTAAATAATTTGTGTGTAAAAGTGAGATTAAAGAAATATTTCTACACATAAATTTGGATATAACGAATAACGGTTATAATTAACTACGTATATAACGAATAAAGCAATTGCCAAACTAATCCATTTTACATATATTTATATTTGGTCTATTTTTTCGCGGTTTTAAATACTTTGAAATAGGCCTTTTAATTTATATTTTTAGTTTTTCTTCGACATTCTCACTTTGACGGCAATTTAAACCGCGATAATGGCACCATTTTGAAAAATGTGATTCATATAATTAAATGTTGACATGTTCTTTTTTCAATGCCAACTAAAAAATAATTATTATTAAAAGTTGCAAAATCGATGTTTGCCTCAAAAACTGGGCAAATTACCTATAGCGCACTGCACGCGGGAATGACTTAATTACGAACCGGAACCTTTAAATTGATTCACATCATCGATATCGACAAATATCAGTCAATAATTGATAGTATGAAAATGACAGTAGATAAGAATGTTATTAGCAGCTACTTGGTCAGACTCAAACCAAAGGATCCCTGAATTTCATATACCAATAACGATAGACAGATCGTTGTTAATAACCTATCTTTGGAAAAAATAAATGAATTAGTTGCAACTACTAACAACATTTTGAAAGAGGCGAACTTCAATGAAACGCACAAAAATCAAATGATTAAAACATTTAAAATGAGAATTGACCTCTTAAAAACCGAAATTGTAAATGTTCAATACGCCACACACTGGGCAAAAGTCGGAGTGGTAAACTCATTTATTCTGTCTTCAGATAAAGTGAATATTGTAAAAGATATAATAAATGATGAACTAAACCCGTTCGTGAATGCAGAGCAAATTTTCGAATTTGCTGAGATAAAGATAAATTTATGATAACACCTGCTGGGCAAATTTAATAAAGAGCAAGCAGTCTAACTGCAGTGTCGTTGACAATAGAAATATTCCTACAGATAAAGTGAATATTGTAAAAGATATAATAAATGATGAACTAAACCCGTTCGTGAATGCAGAGCAAATTTTCGAATTTGCAGAGATAAAGATAAATTTATGATAACACCTGCTGGGCAAATTTAATAAAGAGCAAACAGTCTAACTGCAGTGTCGTTGACAATAGAAATATTCCTACAATAGAGGAATCAACACCGGGAGTAATTCTTCTAAATAAATTCGATGGAACAGTTGACGTTAATTTAGAACCTAGAAACCTTTCTGGCACTTATGGGTTAACATTTCACAACTCCACCATTAAAATATTTGATAAAACATATAATTTCTTCGAAACAACACACCTACAACCCTTACCCGCCATTCTACAACCAAGAATATCCGAACCTTACATCGAAGAAACCATATCTTTAGAAATGATGAAAGAAGTCCGAGTAATAAATACCAAATCCATTGAACAACTAACTTGAACCATAAATGGGTCTTTTCAAAAAACATTGGTCTGTCTTCAATAGCCATTGTGATTGCAGCCTTTATGATTCTACACAAAATGTTGTGCTCCCAGAACGAGAAAATTGTTATTTCGGCACCCATAATAAAAACAAATGATGCGATGCACGAGTCTCTGCCAGAACTATCTGAAATAAGATCAGCTGGGATAAATAGAATTTCCCATATCCCATATTTTAACCGAACGAGGACGCTCGGTATTTAGGGGGAGGTATTAACTCATCATTTCCAAACACACCAGTATTCAAGTACATTTTATTATTTTGTCTGCTTGGCATTATTGCAGCCAAGTGTCCTACTGTGGGAATTTATTGTACTTGAATACTGGTGTGTTTGAAAATGATGAGTTAATACCTCCCACCTAAATACCGAGCGTCCTCGTTCGGTTAAAATATGGGATATGGGAAATTCTATTTATCCCAGCTGATCTTATTTCAGATAGTTCTGGCAGAGACTCGTGCATCGCATCATTTGTTTTTATTATGGGTGCCGAAATAAAAATTTTCTCGTTCTGGGAGCACAACATTTTGTGTAGAATCATAAAGGCTGCAATCACAATGGCTATTGAAGACAGACCAATGTTTTTTGAAAAGCCCCATTTATGGTTCAAGTTAGTTGTTCAATGGATTTGGTATTTATTACTTGGACTTCTTTAACCATTTCTAAAGATATGGTTTCTTCGATGTAAGGTTCGGATATTCTTGGTTGTAGAATGGCGGGTAAGGGTTGTTGGTGTGTTGTTTCGAAGAAATTATATGTTTTATCAAATATTTTAATGGTGGAGTTGTGAAATTTTAACCCATAAGTGCCACAAAGGTTTCTAGGTTCTTAATTAACGTCAACTGTTCCATTGAATTTATTTAGAAGAATTACTCCCGGTGTTGATTCCTCTATTGTAGGAATATTTCTATTGTCAACGACACTGCAGTTAGACTGTTTGCTCTTTATTAAATTTGCCCAGCAGGTGTTATCATAAATTTATCTTTATCTCTGCAAATTCGAAAATTTGCTCTGCATTCACGAACGGGTTTTGCAACTTTTAATAATAATAATTTTTTAGTTGGCATTGAAAAAAGAACACGTCAGCATTTAATTATATGAATCACATTTTTCAAAATGGTGCCATTATCGCGGTTTAAATTGCCGTCAAAGTGAGAATATCGAAGAAAAACTAAAAAATATAAATTATAAGGCCTATTTCAATGTAGAGGTACTTAATTCCAGAGCAGCTGTTGACGTTGAAGAACCGCTCATAGAAATTCTTTTGTCTTTCGGTATGCCAAAGATAATTGTAATTGATAACGAGAAATTGTTCAATTCAAATGCGATTATTTTCATGCTTGAAAATTAATATAATGTCAAGGTATTTAAAATTCCACACTATAGTAGTAGTTTAAACGGACAGATTGAAATATGTCACTCAACCTTGTCAGAGATAATGTGTTGTTTGAAAACTGAAAACACTCATAACACTTTCTCAGAGATGTTACATAGATCAGTTTATGAGTATAATAATATTTTTGGATTTTTTTTTTTTTTTGGATTTCATGATATTTTTCACATTGACAATCGGAGACGTACAGATATTAGATTACACTAATGCACAAATTGTGACACTGCACTATAGGTACTTTGCCCTGTTTGTGAGGAAAAAAGTTAATAACAGCGGAATTAAAAGATTTTTTGACTTTTTAAAATAATTTGTGTGTAAAAGTGAGATTAAAGAAATATTTCTACACATAAATTCGGATATAACGAATAACGGTTATAAGTAACTACGTATATAACGAATAAAGCAATTGCCAATCTAATCCAGTTTACATATATTTATATTTGGTCTATTTTTTCGCGGTTTTAAATACTTTGAAATAGGCCTTTTAATTTATATTTTTAGTTTTTCTTCGATATTCTCACTTTGACGGCAATTTAAACCGCTATAATGGCACCATTTTGAAAAATGTGATTCATATAATTAAATGTTGACATGTTCTTTTTTCAATGCCAACTAAAAAATTATTATTATTAAAAGTTGCAAAATCGATTTTTGCCTCAAAAACTGGGCAAATTACCTATAGCGAACCGGAACCTTTAAATTGATTCACATCATCGATATCGACAAATATCAGTCATTAATTGATAGTATGAAAATGACAGTAGATAAGAATGTTATTAGCAGCTACTTGGTCAGACTCAAACCTAGGACCAAAGGATCCCTGAATTTCATATACCAATAACGATAGACAGATCGTTGTTAATAACCTATCTTTGGAAAAAATAAATGAATTAGTTGCAACTACTAACAACATTTTGAAAAAGGAAAATTTCAATGAAACGCACAAAAATCAAATGATTGAAACATTTAAAATGAGAATTGACCTCCTAAAAACCGAAATTGTAAATGTTCAATACGCCACACATTGGGCAAAAGTCGGAGTGGTAAACTCATTTATTCTGTCTTCAGATAAAGTGAATATTGTAAAAGATATAATAAATGATGAACTAAACCCGTTCGTGAATGCAGAGCAAATTTTCGAATTTGCAGAGATAAAGATAAATTTATGATAACACCTGCTGGGCAAATTTAATAAAGAGCAAACAGTCTAACTGCAGTGTCGTTGACAATAGAAATATTCCTACAATAGGGGAATCAACACCGGGAGTAATTCTTCTAAATAAATTCAATGGAACAGTTGACGTTAATTTAGAACCTAGAAACCTTTCTGGCACTTATGGGTTAAAATTTCACAACTCCACCATTAAAATATTTGATAAAACATATAATTTCTTCGAAACAACACACCTACAACCCTTACCCACCATTCTACAACCAAGAATATCCGAACCTTACATCGAAGAAACCATATCTTTAGAAATGATAAAAGAAGTCCAAGTAATAAATACCAAATCCATTGAACAACTAACTTGAACCATAAATGGGGCTTTTCAAAAAACATTGGTCTGTCTTCAATAGCCATTGTGATTGCAGCCTTTATGATTCTACACAAAATGTTGTGCTCCCAGAACGAGAAAATTGTTATTTCGGCACCCATAATAAAAACAAATGATGCGATGCACGAGTCTCTGCCAGAACTATCTGAAATAAGATCAGCTGGGATAAATAGAATTTCCCATATCCCATATTTTAACCGAACGAGGACGCTCGGTATTTAGGGGGGAGGTATTAACTCATCATTTTCAAACACACCAGTATTCAAGTACATTTTATTATTTTGTCTGCTTGGCATTATTGCAGCCAAGTGTCTTACTGTGGGAATTTATTGTACTTGAATACTGGTGTGCCCAGCAGGTGTTATCATAAAATCTTTATCTCTGCAAATTCGAAAATTTGCTCTGCATTCACGAACGGGTTTAGTTCATCATTTATTATGTCTTTTGCAATATTCACTTTATCTGAAGACAGAATAAATGAGTTTACCACTCCGACTTTTGCCCAGTGTGTGGCGTATTGAACATTTACAATTTCGGTTTTTAAGAGGTTAATTATCATTTTAAATGTTTCAATCATTTGATTTTTGAGCGTTTCATTGAAATTTTCCTCTTTCAAAATGTTGTTAGTAGTTGCAACTAATTCATTTATTTTTTCCAAAGATAGGTTATGAGCAACGATCTGTCGATCGTTATTGGTATATGAAATTCAGGGATCCTTTGGTCCTAGGTTTGAGTCTGTCCAAGTAGTTGCTAATAACATTCTTATCTACTGTCATTTTCATACTATCAATTAATAACTGATATTTGTCGATATCGATGATGTGAATCAATTTAAAGGTTCCGGTTCGTAATTAAGTCATTCCCGCGTGCAGTGTGCTATAGGTAATTTGCCCAGTTTTTGAGGCAAAAATCGATTTTGCAACTTTTAATAATAATAATTTCTTAGTTGGCATTAAAAAAGAACATGTCAACATCTAATTATATGAATCACATTTTTCAAAATGGTGCCATTATCGCGGTTTAAATTGCCGTCAAAGTGAGAATATCGAAGAAAAACTAAAAAAATATAAATTATAAGGCCTATTTCAATGTAGAGGTACTTATTTCCAGAGCAGCTGTTGACGTTGAAGAACCGCTCATAGAAATTCTTTTGTCTTTCGGTATGCCAAAGATAATTGTTATCGTTCAATTCAAATGCGATTATTTTCATGCTTGAAAATTAATATAATGTCAAGGTATTTAAAATTCCACACTATAGTAGTAGTTTAAACGGAAAGATTGAAAGATGTCACTCAACCTTGTCAGAGATAATGTGTTGTTTGAAAACTGAAAACACTCATAACACTTTCTCAGAGATGTTACATAGATCAGTTTATGAGTATAATAATATTTTTAGATTTTTTTTTTTTTTTTTTTGGATTTCATGATATTTTTCACATTGACAATCGGAGACGTACAGATATTAGATTACACTAATGCACAAATTGTGACACTGCACTATAGGTACTTTGTCCTGTTTGTGAGGAAAAAAGTTAATAACAGCGGAATTAAAGAGTTTTTGACTTTTAAAATAATTTGTGTGTAAAAGTGAGATTAAAGAAATATTTCTACACATAAATTCGGATATAACGAATAACGGTTATAAGTAACTACGTATATAACGAATAAAGCAATTGCCAATCTAATCCATTTTACATATATTTATATTTGGTCTATTTTTTCGCGGTTTTAAATACTTTGAAATAGGCCTTTTAATTTATATTTTTAGTTTTTCTTCGATATTCTCACTTTGACGGCAATTTAAACCGCGATAATGGCAGCATTTTGAAAAATGTTATTCATATAATTAAATGTTGACATGTTCTTTTTTCAATGCCAACTAAAAATTATTATTATTAAAAGTTGCAAAATCGATTTTTGCCTCCAAAACTGGGCAAATTACCTATAGCGCACTGCACGCGGGAATGACTTAATTACGAACCGGAACCTTTAAATTGATTCACATCATCGATATCGACAAATATCAGTCATTAATTGATAGTATGAAAATGACAGTAGATAAGAATGTTATTAGCAGCTACTTGGTCAGACTCAAACCTAGGACCAAAGGATCCCTGAATTTCATATACCAATAACGATAGACAGATCGTTGTTAATAACCTATCTTTGGAAAAAATAAATGAATTAGTTGCAACTACTAACAACATTTTGAAAGAGGAAAATTTCAATGAAACGCACAAAAATCAAATGATTGAAACATTTAAAATGAGAATTGACCTCTTAAAACCGAAATTGTAAATGTTCAATACGCCACACACTGGGCAAAAGTCGGAGTGGTAAACTCATTTATTCTGTCTTCAGATAAAGTGAATATTGTAAAAGATATAATAAATGATGAACTAAACCCGTTCGTGAATGCAGAGCAAATTTTCGAATTTGCAGAGATAAAGATAAATTTATGATAACACCTGCTGGGCAAATTTAATAAAGAGCAAACAGTCTAACTGCAGTGTCGTTGACAATAGAAATATTCCTTCAGATAAAGTGAATATTGTAAAAGATATAATAAATGATGAACTAAACCCGTTCGTGAATGCAGAGCAAATTTTCGAATTTGCAGAGATAAAGATAAATTTATGATAACACCTGCTGGGCAAATTTAATAAAGAGCAAACAGTCTAACTGCAGTGTCGTTGACAATAGAAATATTCCTACAATAGAGGAATCAACACCGGGAGTAATTCTTCTAAATAAATTCATTGGAACAGTTGACGTTAATTTATGTACACACCAGTATTCAAGTACATTTTATTATTTTGTCTGCTTGGCATTATTGCAGCCAAGTGTCCTACTGTGGGAATTTATTGTACTTGAATACTGGTGTGTTTGAAAATGATGAGTTAATACCTCCCCCCTAAATACCGAGCGTCCTCGTTCGGTTAAAATATGGGATATGGGAAATTCTATTTATCCCAGCTGATCTTATTTCAGATAGTTCTGGCAGAGACTCGTGCATCGCATCATTTGTTTTTATTATGGGTGCCGAAATAAAAATTTTCTCGTTCTGGGAGCACAACATTTTGTGTAGAATCATAAAGGCTGCAATCACAATGGCTATTGAAGACAGACCAATGTTTTTTGAAAAGCCCCATTTATGGTTCAAGTTAGTTGTTCAATGGATTTGGTATTTATTACTTGGACTTCTTTTACCATTTCTAAAGATATGGTTTCTTCGATGTAAGGTTCGGATATTCTTGGTTGTAGAATGGCGGGTAAGGGTTGTTGGTGTGTTGTTTCGAAGAAATTATATGTTTTATCAAATATTTTAATGGTGGAGTTGTGAAATTTTAACCCATAAGTGCCACAAAGGTTTCTAGGTTCTTAATTAACGTCAACTGTTCCATTGAATTTATTTTGAAGAATTACTCCCGGTGTTGATTCCTCTATTGTAGGAATATTTCTATTGTCAACGACACTGCAGTTAGACTGTTTGCTCTTTATTAAATTTGCCCAGCAGGTGTTATCATAAATTTATCTTTATCTCTGCAAATTCGAAAATTTGCTCTGCATTCACGAACGGGTTTTGCAACTTTTAATAATAATAATTTTTTAGTTGGCATTGAAAAAAGAACACGTCAGCATTTAATTATATGAATCACATTTTTCAAAATGGTGCCATTATCGCGGTTTAAATTGCCGTCAAAGTGAGAATATCGAAGAAAAACTAAAAAATATAAATTATAAGGCCTATTTCAATGTAGAGGTACTTAATTCCAGAGCAGCTGTTGACGTTGAAGAACCGCTCATAGAAATTCTTTTGTCTTTCGGTATGCCAAAGATAATTGTAATTGGTAACGAGAAATTGTTCAATTCAAATGCGATTATTTTCATGCTTGAAAATTAATATAATGTCAAGGTATTTAAAATTCCACACTATAGTAGTAGTTTAAACGGACAGATTGAAATATGTCACTCAACCTTGTCAGAGATAATGTGTTGTTTGAAAACTGAAAACACTCATAACACTTTCTCAGAGATGTTACATAGATCAGTTTATGAGTATAATAATATTTTTGGATTTTTTTTTTTTTTTGGATTTCATGATATTTTTCACATTGACAATCGGAGACGTACAGATATTAGATTACACTAATGCACAAATTGTGACACTGCACTATAGGTACTTTGCCCTGTTTGTGAGGAAAAAAAGTTAATAACAGCGGAATTAAAAGATTTTTTGACTTTTTAAATAATTTGTGTGTAAAAGTGAGATTAAAGAAATATTTCTACACATAAATTCGGATATAACGAATAACGGTTATAAGTAACTACGTATATAACGAATAAAGCAATTGCCAATCTAATCCATTTTACATATATTTATATTTGGTCTATTTTTCCGCGGTTTTAAATACTTTGAAATAGGCCTTTTAATTTATATTTTTAGTTTTTCTTCGATATTCTCACATTGACGGCAATTTAAACCGCTATAATGGCACCATTTTGAAAAATGTGATTCATATAATTAAATGTTGACATGTTCTTTTTTCAATGCCAACTAAAAAATTATTATTATTAAAAGTTGCAAAATCGATTTTTGCCTCAAAAACTGGGCAAATTACCTATAGCGAACCGGAACCTTTAAATTGATTCACATCATCGATATCGACAAAAATCAGTCATTAATTGATAGTATGAAAATGACAGTAGATAAGAATGTTATTAGCAGCTACTTGGTCAGACTCAAACCTAGGACCAAAGGATCCCTGAATTTCATATACCAATAACGATAGACAGATCGTTGTTAATAACCTATCTTTGGAAAAAATAAATGAATTAGTTGCAACTACTAACAACATTTTGAAAGAGGAAAATTTCAATGAAACGCACAAAAATCAAATGATTGAAACATTTAAAATGAGAATTGACCTCCTAAAAACCGAAATTGTAAATGTTCAATACGCCACACATTGGGCAAAAGTCGGAGTGGTAAACTCATTTATTCTGTCTTCAGATAAAGTGAATATTGTAAAAGATATAATAAATGATGAACTAAACCCGTTCGTGAATGCAGAGCAAATTTTCGAATTTGCAGAGATAAAGATAAATTTATGATAACACCTGCTGGGCAAATTTAATAAAGAGCAAACAGTCTAACTGCAGTGTCGTTGACAATAGAAATATTCCTACAATAGGGGAATCAACACCGGGAGTAATTCTTCTAAATAAATTCAATGGAACAGTTGACGTTAATTTAGAACCTAGAAACCTTTCTGGCACTTATGGGTTAAAATTTCACAACTCTACCATTAAAATATTTGATAAAACATATAATTTCTTCGAAACAACACACCTACAACCCTTACCCACCATTCTACAACCAAGAATATCCGAACCTTACATCGAAGAAACCATATCTTTAGAAATGATAAAAGAAGTCCAAGTAATAAATACCAAATCCATTGAACAACTAACTTGAACCATAAATGGGGCTTTTCAAAAAACATTGGTCTGTCTTCAATAGCCATTGTGATTGCAGCCTCTATGATTCTACACAAAATGTTGTGCTCCCAGAACGAGAAAATTGTTATTTCGGCACCCATAAGAAAAACAAATGATGCGATGCACGAGTCTCTGCCAGAACTATCTGAAATAAGATCAGCTGGGATAAATAGAATTTCCCATATCCCATATTTTAACCGAACGAGGACGCTCGGTATTTAGGGGGGAGGTATTAACTCATCATTTTCAAACACACCAGTATTCAAGTACATTTTATTATTTTGTCTGCTTGGCATTATTGCAGCCAAGTGTCTTACTGTGGGAATTTATTGTACTTGAATACTGGTGTGCCCAGCAGGTGTTATCATAAAATCTTTATCTCTGCAAATTCGAAAATTTGCTCTGCATTCACGAACGGGTTTAGTTCATCATTTATTATGTCTTTTGCAATATTCACTTTATCTGAAGACAGAATAAATGAGTTTACCACTCCGACTTTTGCCCAGTGTGTGGCGTATTGAACATTTACAATTTCGGTTTTTAAGAGGTTAATTCTCATTTTAAATGTTTCAATCATTTGATTTTTGTGCGTTTCATTGAAATTTTCCTCTTTCAAAATGTTGTTAGTAGTTGCAACTAATTCATTTATTTTTTCCAAAGATAGGTTATGAGCAACGATCTGTCGATCGTTATTGGTATATGAAATTCAGGGATCCTTTGGTCCTAGGTTTGAGTCTGTCCAAGTAGCTGCTAATAACATTCTTATCTACTGTCATTTTCATACTATCAATTAATAACTGATATTTGTCGATATCGATGATGTGAATCAATTTAAAGGTTCCGGTTCGTAATTAAGTCATTCCTGCGTGCAGTGTGCTATAGGTAATTTGCCCAGTTTTTGAGGCAAAAATCGATTTTGCAACTTTTAATAATAATAATTTCTTAGTTGGCATTTAAAAAAGAACATGTCAACATTTAATTATATGAATCACATTTTTCAAAATGGTGCCATTATCGCGGTTTAAATTGCCGTCAAAGTGAGAATATCGAAGAAAAACTAAAAAATATAAATTATAAGGCCTATTTCAATGTAGAGGTACTTATTTCCAGAGCAGCTGTTGACGTTGAAGAACCGCTCATAGAAATTCTTTTGTCTTTCGGTATGCCAAAGATAATTGTTATCGTTCAATTCAAATGCGATTATTTTCATGCTTGAAAATTAATATAATGTCAAGGTATTTAAAATTCCACACTATAGTAGTAGTTTAAACGGAAAGATTGAAAGATGTCACTCAACCTTGTCAGAGATAATGTGTTGTTTGAAAACTGAAAACACTCATAACACTTTCTCAGAGATGTTACATAGATCAGTTTATGAGTATAATAATATTTTTAAATTTTTTTGTTTTTTTTTTTTTTGGATTTCATGATATTTTTCACATTGACAATCGGAGACGTACAGATATTAGATTACACTAATGCACAAATTGTGACACTGCACTATAGGTACTTTGTCCTGTTTGTGAGGAAAAAAAGTTAATAACAGCGGAATTAAAAGAGTTTTTGACTTTTAAAATAATTTGTGTGTAAAAGTGAGATTAAAGAAATATTTCTACACATAAATTTGGATATAATGAATAACTGTTATAAGTAACTACGTATATAACAAATAAAGCAATTGCCAATTTAATCCATTTTACATATATTTATATTTGGTCTATTTTTTCGCGGTTTTAAATACTTTGAAATAGGCCTTTTAATTTATATTTTTAGTTTTTCTTCGATATTCTCACTTTGACGGCAATTTAAACCGCGATAATGGCACCATTTTGAAAAATGTTATTCATATAATTAAATGTTGACATGTTCTTTTTTCAATGCCAACTAAAAAATTATTATTATTAAAAGTTGCAAAATCGATTTTTGCCTCCAAAACTGGGCAAATTACCTATAGCGCACTGCACGCGGGAATGACTTAATTACGAACCGGAACCTTTAAATTGATTCACATCATCGATATCGACAAATATCAGTCATTAATTGATAGTATGAAAATGACAGTAGATAAGAATGTTATTAGCAGCTACTTGGTCAGACTCAAACCTAGGACCAAAGGATCCCTGAATTTCATATACCAATAACGATAGACAGATCGTTGTTAATAACCTATCTTTGGAAAAAATAAATGAATTAGTTGCAACTACTAACAACATTTTGAAAGAGGAAAATTTCAATGAAACGCACAAAAATCAAATGATTGAAACATTTAAAATGAGAATTGACCTCTTAAAAACCGAAATTGTAAATGTTCAATACGCCACACACTGGGCAAAAGTCGGAGTGGTAAACTCATTTATTCTGTCTTCAGATAAAGTGAATATTGTAAAAGATATAATAAATGATGAACTAAACCCGTTCGTGAATGCAGAGCAAATTTTCGAATTTGCAGAGATAAAGATAAATTAATGATAACACCTGCTGGGCAAATTTAATAAAGAGCAAACAGTCTAACTGCAGTGTCGTTGACAATAGAAATATTCCTTCAGATAAAGTGAATATTGTAATATATCTTTTAAATGATGAACTAAACCCGTTCGTGAATGCAGAGCAAATTTTCGAATTTGCAGAGATAAAGATAAATTTAAGATAACACCTGCTCTGCAAATTTTATAAAGAGCAAACAGTCTAACTGCAGTGTCGTTGACAATAGAAATATTCCTACAATAGAGGAATCAACACCGGGAGTAATTCTTCTAAATAAATTCATTGGAACAGTTGACGTTAATTTAGAACCTAGAAACCTTTCTGGCACTTATGGGTTAACATTTCACAACTCCACCTTTAAAATATTTGATAAAACATATAATTTCTTCGAAACAACACACCTACAACCCTTACACCAGTATTCAAGTACATTTTATTATTTTGTCTGCTTGGCATTATTGCAGCCGAAATAACAATTTTCTCGTTCTGGGAGCACAACATTTTGTGTAGAATCATAAAGGCTGCAATCACAATGGCTATTGAAGGCAGACCAATGTTTTTTGAAAAGCCCCATTTATGATTCAAGTTAGTTGTTCAATGGATTTGGTATTTATTACTTAGACTTCTTTTATCATTTCTAAAGATATGGTTTCTTCGATGTAATGTTCGGATATTCTTGGTTGTAGAATGGCGGGTAAGGGTTGTAGGTGTGTTGTTTCGAAGAAATTATATGTTTTATCAAATATTTTAATGGTGGAGTTGTGAAATTTTAACCCATAAGTGTCAGAAAGGTTTCTAGGTTCTTAATTAACGTCAACTGATCCATTGAATTTATTTAGAAGAATTACTCCCGGTGTTGATACCTCTATTGTAGGAATATTTCTATTGTCAACGACACTGCAGTTAGACTGTTTGCTCTTTATTAAATTTGCCCAGCAGGTGTTATCATAAATTTATCTTCATCTCTGCAAATTCGAAAATTTGCTCTGCATTCACGAACGGGTTTAGTTCATCATTTATTATGTCTTTTACAATATTCACTTTATCTGAAGACAGAATAAATGAGTTTACCACTCCGACTTTTGCCCAGTGTGTGGCGTATTGAACATTTACAATTTTGGTTTTTAAGATGTTAATTCTCATTTTAAATGTTTCAATCATTTGATTTTTGTGCGTTTCATTGAAATTTTCCTCTTTCAAAATGTTGTTAGTACTTGCAACTAATTCATTTATTTTTTCCAAAGATAGATTATGAACAACGATCTGTCGATCGTTATTGGTATATGAAATTCAGGGATCCTTTGGTCCTAGGTTTGAGTCTGTCCAAGTAGCTGCTAATAACATTCTTATCTACTGTCATTTTCATACTATCAATTAATAACTGATATTTGTCGATATCGATGATGTGAATCAATTTAAAGGTTCCGGTTCGTAATTAAGTCATTCCCGCGTGTAGTGCGCTATAGCTAATTTGCCCAGTTTTTGAGGCAAAAATCGATTTTGCAACTTTTAATAATAATAATTTTTTAGTTGGCATTTAAGAAAGAACATGTCAACATTTAATTATACACTAATGCACAAATTGTGACATTGCACTATAGGTACTTTGCCCTGTTTTTGAGGAAAAAAAGTTAATAACAGCGGAATTAAAAGATTTTTTGACTTTTTAAATAATTTGTGTGTAAAAGTGAGATTAAATAAATATTTCTACACATAAATTCGGATATAACGAATAACGGTTATAAGTAACTACGTATATAACGAATAAAGCAATTGCCAATCTAATCCATTTTACATATATTTATATTTGGTCTATTTTTCCGCGGTTTTAAATACATTGAAATAGGCCTTATAATTTATATTTTTTAGTTTTTCTTCGATATTCTCACTTTGACGGCAATTTAAACCGCGATAATGGCACCATTTTGAAAAATGTGATTCATATAATTAAATGTTGACATGTTCTTTTTTCAATGCCAACTAAAAAATTATTATTATTAAAAGTTGCAAAATTGATTTTTGCCTCAAAAACTGGGCAAATTACCTATAGCGCACTGCACGCGGGAATGACTTAATTACAAACCGGAACGTTTAGATTGATTCACATCATCGATATCGACAAATATCAGTCATTAATTGATAGTATGAAAATGACAGTAGATAAGAATGTTATTAGCAGCTACTTGGACAGACTCAAACCTAGGACCAAAGGATCCCTGAATTTCATATACCAATAACGATAGACAGATCGTTGTTAATAACCTATCTTTGGAAAAAATAAATGAATTAGTTGCAACTACTAACAACATTTTGAAAGAGGAAAATTTCAATGAAACGCACAAAAATCAAATGATTGAAACATTTAAAATGAGAATTGACCTCTTAAAAACCGAAATTGTAAATGTTCAATACGCCACACACTGGGCAAAAGTCGGAGTGGTAAACTCATTTATTCTGTCTTCAGATAAAGTGAATATTGTAAAAGATATAATAAATGATGAACTAAACCCGTTCGTGAATGCAGAGCAAATTTTCGAATTTGCAGAGATAAAGATAAATTTATGATAACACCTGCTGGGCAAATTTAATAAAGAGCAAACAGTCTAACTGCAGTGTCGTTGACAATAGAAATATTCCTTCAGATAAAGTGAATATTGTAAAAGATATAATAAATGATGAACTAAACCTGTTCGTGAATGCAGAGCAAATTTTCGAATACATACAACACCATACAATAACAGAGTCTCCTCTGTGCTTTACTGTTAAAATTGTGTGTTTAGGGTCCAAGAATTAATATGGTAGACACCCGAATAAAATTGAATTAGAAAATACGCCAATACCACAATTTCCAGGAGAAATCGTTCATATTGACAACTATTTAACGGAAAAGAAACCAATACTTACCGCCATCGATAAATTTTCCAAATACGCCCAAGTAGAGGTACTTAATTCCAGAGCAGCTGTTGACGTTGAAGAACCGCTCATAGAAATTCTTTTGTTTTTCGGTATGCCAAAGATAATTGTAATTGATAATGAGAAATTGTTCAATTCAAATGCGATTATTTTCATGCTTGAAAATCAATATAATGTCAAGGTATTTAAAATTCCACACTATAGTAGTAGTTTAAACGGACAGATTGAAATATGTCACTCAACCTTGTCAGAGATAATGTGTTGTTTGAAAACTGAAAACACTCATAACACTTTCTCAGAGATGTTACATAGATCAGTTTATGAGTATAATACGTTGACAATCGGAGACGTACATACATTAGATTACACTAATGCACAAATTGTGACATTGCACTATAGGTACTTTGCCCTGTTTTTGAGGAAAAAAAGTTAATAACAGCGGAATTAAAAGATTTTTTGACTTTTTATATAATTTGTGTGTAAAAGTGAGATTAAAGAAATATTTCTACACATAAATTCGGATATAACGAATAACGGTTATAAGTAACTACGTATATAACGAACAAAGCAATTGCCAATCTAATCCATTTTACATATATTTATATTTGGTCTATTTTTCCGCGGTTTTAAATACATTGAAATAGGCCTTATAATTTATATTTTTTAGTTTTTCTTCGATATTCTCACTTCGACGGCAATTTAAACCGCGATAATGGCACCATTTTGAAAAATGTGATTCATATAATTAAATGTTGACATGTTCTTTTTTCAATGCCAACTAAAAAATTATTATTATTAAAAGTTGCAAAATCGATTTTTGCCTCAAAAACTGGGCAAATTACCTATAGCGCACTGCACGCGGGAATGACTTAATTACGAACCGGAACGTTTAAATTGATTCACATCATCGATATCGACAAATATCAGTCATTAATTGATAGTATGAAAATGACAGTAGATAAGAATGTTATTAGCAGCTACTTGGACAGACTCATACCTAGGACCAAAGGATCCCTGAATTTCATATACCAATAACGATAGACAGATCGTTGTTAATAACCTATATTTGGAAAATATAAATGAATTAGTTGCAACTACTAACAACATTTTGAAAGAGGAAAATTTCAATGAAACGCACAAAAATCAAATGATTGAAACATTTAAAATGAGAATTGACCTCTTAAAAACCGAAATTGTAAATGTTCAATACGCCACACACTGGGCAAAAGTCGGAGTGGTAAACTCATTTATTCTGTCTTCAGATAAAGTGAATATTGTAAAAGATATAATAAATGATGAACTAAACCCGTTCGTGAATGCAGAGCAAATTTTCGAATTTGCAGAGATAAAGATAAATTTATGATAACACCTGCTGGGCAAATTTAATAAAGAGCAAACAGTCTAACTGCAGTGTCGTTGACAATAGAAATATTCCTTCAGATAAAGTGAATATTGTAAAAGATATAATAAATGATGAACTAAACCCGTTCGTGAATGCAGAGCAAATTTTCGAATTTGCAGAGATAAAGATAAATTTATGATAACACCTGCTGGGCAAATTTAATAAAGAGCAAACAGTCTAACTGCAGTGTCGTTGACAATAGAAATATTCCTACAATAGAGGAATCAACACCGGGAGTAATTCTTCTAAATAAATTCAATGGAACAGTTGACGTTAATTTAGAACCTAGAAACCTTTCTGGCACTTATGGGTTAAAATTTCACAACTCCACCTTTAAAATATTTGATAAAACATATAATTTCTTCGAAACAACACACCTACAACCCTTACCCGCCATTCTACAACCAAGAATATCCGAACCTTACATCGAAGAAACCATATCTTTAGAAATGATAAAAGAAGTCCAAGTAATAAATACCAAATCCATTGAACAACTAACTTGAATCATAAATGGGGCTTTTCAAAAAACATTGGTCTGTCTTCAATAGCCATTGTGATTGCAGCCTTTATGATTCTACACAAAATGTTGTGCTCCCAGAACGAGAAAATTGTTATTTCGGCACCCATAATAAAAACAAATGATGCGATGCACGAGTCTCTGCCAGAACTATCTGAAATAAGATCAGCTGGGATAAATAGAATTTCCCATATCCCATATTTTAACCGAACGAGGACGCTCGGTATTTAGGGGGGAGGTATTAACTCATCATTTTCAAACACACCAGTATTCAAGTACATTTTATTATTTTGTCTGCTTGGCATTATTGCAGCCAAGTGTCTTACTGTGGGAATTTATTGTACTTGAATACTGGTGTGTTTGAAAATGATGAGTTAATACCTCCCCACTAAATACCGAGCGTCCTCGTTCGGTTAAAATATGGGATATGGGAAATTCTATTTATCCCAGCTGATCTTATTTCAGATAGTTCTGGCAGAGACTCGTGCATCGCATCATTTGTTTTTATTATGGGTGCCGAAATAACAATTTTCTCGTTCTGGGAGCACAACATTTTGTGTAGAATCATAAAGGCTGCAATCACAATGGCTATTGAAGACAGACCAATGTTTTTTGAAAAGCCCCATTTATGATTCAAGTTAGTTGTTCAATGGATTTGGTATTTATTACTTGGACTTCTTTTATCATTTCTAAAGATATGGTTTCTTCGATGTAATGTTCGGATATTCTTGGTTGTAGAATGGCGGGTAAGGGTTGTAGGTGTGTTGTTTCGAAGAAATTATATGTTTTATCAAATATTTTAATGGTGGAGTTGTGAAATTTTAACCCATAAGTGTCAGAAAGGTTTCTAGGTACTTAATTAACGTCAACTGATCCATTGAATTTATTTAGAAGAATTACTCCCGGTGTTGATACCTCTATTGTAGGAATATTTCTATTGTCAACGACACTGCAGTTAGACTGTTTGCTCTTTATTAAATTTGCCCAGCAGGTGTTATCATAAATTTATCTTTATCTCTGCAAATTCGAAAATTTGCTCTGCATTCACGAACGGGTTTAGTTCATCATTTATTATGTCTTTTACAATATTCACTTTATCTGAAGACAGAATAAATGAGTTTACCACTCCGACTTTTGCCCAGTGTGTGGCGTATTGAACATTTACAATTTTGGTTTTTAAGATGTTAATTCTCATTTTAAATGTTTCAATCATTTGATTTTTGTGCGTTTCATTGAAATTTTCCTCTTTCAAAATGTTGTTAGTACTTGCAACTAATTCATTTATTTTTTCCAAAGATAGATTATGAACAACGATCTGTCGATCGTTATTGGTATATGAAATTCAGGGATCCTTTGGTCCTAGGTTTGAGTCTGTCCAAGTAGCTGCTAATAACATTCTTATCTACTGTCATTTTCATACTATCAATTAATAACTGATATTTGTCGATATCGATGATGTGAATCAATTTAAAGGTTCCGGTTCGTAATTAAGTCATTCCCGCGTGCAGTGCGCTATAGCTAATTTGCCCAGTTTTTGTGGCAAAAATCGATTTTGCAACTTTTAATAATAATAATTTTTTAGTTGGCATTTAAAAAAGAACATGTCAACATTTAATTATATGAATCACATTTTTCAAAATGGTGCCATTATCGCGGTTTAAATTGCCGTCAAAGTGAGAATATCGAAGAAAAACTAAAAAATATAAATTATAAGGCCTATTTCAATGTATTTAAAACCGCGGAAAAATAGACCATATATATCTATATGGCCAGCCAAAACGGCTAAAGCTAGGAGCTTGAAATTTTACCAGTGGGTCACTGTTGATGCAAATGTGCGAGATAAGGCCGGGTTTTAGAAAATTCGTCCTGGAACCACAAAAAATGACAACAACAAAAATCCTTATTTTTCATTACTATTACGTACTTATTCACTCAGTTGGCCCTCTGCAAGACATGTGTAAAATTAACAATGCCATAACTTATTGATATCGTAAGAGATCACACATAATTTCAAATTTTGTAGTTTACTTCTAGGCGCACTTATTTTATCGTAAACCACTAAATAGTAGAAAGACAAGACATTTGTTATCTTCCATTGCAACAGATGTCGCAGTTGGTGATAATGGTGTATAAACATCAATTACGCAAATGAACAAATGAGTTGCTGTTGAAGACAACATTAGGGGAATAAATTCAGAAATCGGCCAGAAATAACAACAACTAAAAACTGTATGGACCTGACTTTTTGGTAATAACTAAATGTTTGCAAATCAATGAAAGTGCAATAGAATTGTGCATATTACCACGATTTATTTGCAATTAAGAATTTTATCGTATATGGAGATGTACAGTCATAACTATTCAATTTTCAATTTCAAAATCTGTAATTTGAATGAAATCAATAATAGGCCCCAGGAATATAGGAATTTGGTATGGAAATCAAGGTTGGGAAGTGGTGCTTCTAAAAGGAAATGGTTTGGAAAATTACCAATCATGTGTACGAAAAGTACTAAATTTAGTACAATTTAGATTTGGGTGAACGTAAAGAGCTGGAAACCTGAAATTAGGAATTAAAGTTACTGTTGTAGTGTAGGATTGAAATATGAGGGTAGTTTTGGAAATTCGTGCTTATGTGTACGAAAAGTACTAAATAGTACTAAATTTGGTACAATAGGGATTTGGGTGAACGGATAGAGCTGGAATCCTGATATTTGGAATTGAGATTACTGTTGGAGTGTAGGATTGAAGAACTTTTGGAAATTCGTACTTATGTGTATGAAAAGTACTAAATGGTACTAAATTTGATACAATGGGGATTTGGGTGAACGGATAATAGCTGGAATCTCGAAATTTGGAATTGAGATTACTGGTGGGGTGTAGAATTGAGGTAGTTTTGAAAATTCGTACTTATGGGTACGAAAAGTACTAAATGTTGCTAAATTTAGTACAATTTGGATTTGAATGAACGGATAGAGCTGGAAACCTGAAATTTGGAATTAATATTACTGTTGAAGTGTAGGATTGAGATATGAAGGTGGTTTTGGAAATTAGTACTTATGTGTACGGAAAGTACTAAATTGAACTAAATTTTGTATAATGGGGATTTGGGTGAACGGATAGCGCTGGAATCTCTAAATTTGGAACTGAGATTACTGGTGGAGTTTAATATTGTGGAAGTTTTGGAAATTCGTACATAGGGTACGAAAAATACTAAATAGCACTAAATTTGGTACCGTTTCGATTTGGGTGAACGGATAGGGCTTGATTCCTCAAATTTGGACTGAGGATCACTGATGAAGAGTAAGAAAGATGCACCAAAGGGTTTTTGGAAACTTGAGTGTACGAAAAGTAATAATTGGTACTAAATTTAGTACAATTTGGATTTGAGTGAACGGATAGAGCTGGATTCCTGAAATTTGGAATTGATATTACTGTTGGAGTGTAGGACTGGGGAAGTTTTGGATATTCTTACTTATGTGAATGAAAAGTACTAAATGGTACTAAATTTGGGACAATGGGGATTTGGGTGAACGGATATAGTTGGAATCTCGAAATTTGGAATTGAGATTACTGGTGGGGTGTAGAATTGAGGTAGTTTTGAAAATTCGTACTTATGGGTACGAAAAGTACTAAATGGTACTAAATTTAGTACAATTTGGATTTGGGTGAACGTATGTATGTAGCTGGAAACCTGAAATTTGGAATTAAGATTACTGTGAAGTGTAGGACTGAGATATGAGGGTGGTTTTGGAAATTCGTACTTATGTGTTCGAAAAGTACTAAATTTGGTACAATAGGGATTCGAGTGAACGGACAGAGCTGGAATCCTGAAATTTGAAATTGAGATTACTGTTGGATCATAGGATTGGGGAAATTTTGGAAATTCGTATTTATGTGTACGAAAAGTACTAAATGGTACTAAATTTATTACAATTTGGATTTGGGTGAACGGATAGAACTGGAATCCTGAATTTTAAGTATCAAGGTTGGGAAATGGCGTTGAAATAAGGAAATGGTTTTGGAAGTTCGTATTTATGATTACGAGCAGTACTAAATTTGGATTTGGGTGAACGGATAGAGCTGGAATCCTAAAGTTTTGAATTAAGATTACTGTAGGGGTGTAGGATTGAGATAGTTTTAGAAATTCGTACCTTTGAGTACGAAAAGTACTAAATGGTACTAAATTTGGTACAATTTGGATTTGGATGAACGGATAAAGCTGGAATTCTGAAATTTGGAACTAAGATTACTGTCGGACAGTAGAATTGAGGTTGTTTTGGAAATTCGTACTTATGGGTACAGAAAGCACTAAATTCGGTACAATTTGAATTTTAGTAAACGGATAGTGTTGGAAATAGGAATTAAGATTACTGTAGGAGTGTAGTATTGAGGAAATTTTTAAAAGTCGTACGTGTGCGTACGAGAAGTACTAAATGGTACTAAATATGGTACAATGTGGATTTGGGTGAACGGGTAGAGCTGGAATCCTGAAATTTTTGTTTGGGAAAGAAATGGTACTAAATTTGATACAATTTGGATTCGGGTGAATTAAAAGAGCTGGAATCCTGAAATTTGGAATTACGATTACAGTCGAAGAGTAGGATTCAGGTTGTTTTGAAAAAGTAAACTTATGGTTACGAAAAGCACTAAATGGTACTAAATTTAGTACAATTTGTATGTAGGTGAACGGATAGCGGTGGAATCCTGCAATTTGAAAGTATGATTATTGTAGCCCTGTTGCGTTGAGGAAGTTTTGAAAATTGGTACGAAAATTCTAAATTGTTCTAAATTTAGTACAATTTTAATTTGGTTTAACGAATAGAGTTTGAATCCTGAAATTTGGAAGTAAGATTACTACTAAAGTGAAGGATTGAGGTAGTTTTGGAAAATCTTTCTTATGGATACGAAGAGTTCGACTTCATACTAAGTTTGGTACAATTTGGAATTGGACGAACGGATACAGCTGGAATCTTTAGATTTGGAATTACTGTAATTATTATGGAATTTACTGTAATTATTTTGTATTAATGTCCGTGTATGGCTGAGATATGTCGTCGAAATACGTACCATAAGTATACGAAAATTACTTAATGGTACTCAATTTGTTTTTTGGTGTAGGGACAGTGCTGGAATTTTTATTTTTTGGAGTTAGGGTGTGTATTGGTGTGCAACGTTGATCTCGCTGTTAATGTGTAAGGGTGAGATACGGCTGATCTTTTTTAAAAACGAACTTAAGGGGTACGTACAGTACTAAGATAAAAATAAATATTGATTAAAATTGGTATTAGTGCGACCAAATTTTCAGTGTTTGTCATTTCCATATTATATATTGTTTATTTGTTTTTTTTATATCCTTTCCGCATACGAAGTAGCGGGCATTTTGCTAGTATATATATATATATATAGTATATATATATAGTATTTGCTAGTACATATATATATATATATAGTATATATATGTATATATATATATATATATGGTCTATTTTTCCGCGGTTTTAAATACATTGAAATAGGCCTTATAATTTATATTTTTTAGTTTTTCTTCGATATTCTCACTTTGACGGCAATTTAAACCGCGATAATGGCACCATTTTGAAAAATGTGATTCATATAATTAAAAGTTGACATGTTCTTTTTTCAATGCCAACTAAAAAATTATTATTATTAAAAGTTGCAAAATCGATTTTTGCCTCAAAAACTGGGCAAATTACCTATAGCGCAATGCACGCGGGAATGACTTAATTACGAACCGGAACCTTTAAATTGATTCACATCATCGATATCGACAAATATCAGTTATTAATTGATAGTATGAAAATGACAGTAGATAAGAATGTTATTAGCAGCTACTTGGACAGACTCAAACCTAGGACCAAAGGATCCCTGAATTTCATATACCAATAACGATCGACAGATCGTTGTTCATAATCTATCTTTGGAAAAAATAAATGAATTAGTTGCAAGTACTAACAACATTTTGAAAGAGGAAAATTTCAATGAAACGCACAAAAATCAAATGATTGAAACATTTAAAATGAGAATTAACCTCTTAAAAACCGAAATTGTAAATGTTCAATACGCCACACACTGGGCAAAAGTCGGAGTGGTAAACTCATTTATTCTGTCTTCAGATAAAGTGAATATTGTAAAAGACATAATAAATGATGAACTAAAACCGTTCGTGAATGCAGAGCAAATTTTCGAATTTGCAGAGATAAAGATAAATTTATGATAACACCTGCTGGGCAAATTTAATAAAGAGCAAACAGTCTAACTGCAGTGTCGTTGACAATAGAAATATTCCTACAATAGAGGTATCAACACCGGGAGTAATTCTTCTAAATAAATTCAATGGAACAGTTGACGTTAATTAAGAACCTAGAAACCTTTCTGACACTTATGGGTTAAAATTTCACAACTCCACCATTAAAATATTTGATGAAACATATAATTTCTTCGAAACAACACACCTACAACCCTTACCCGCCATTCTACAACCAAGAATATCCGAACCTTACATCGAAGAAACCATATCTTTAGAAATGATAAAAGAAGTCCAAGTAATAAATACCAAATCCATTAAACAACTAAATAAATTCTTTTCAAAAAACATTGGTCTGTCTTCAATAGCCATTGTGATTGCAGCCTTTATGATTCTACACAAAATGTTGTGCTCCCAGAACGAGAAAATTGTTATTTCGGCACCCATAATAAAAACAAATGATGAGATGCACGAGTCTCTGTCAGAACTATCTGAAATAAGATCAGCTGGGATAAATAGAATTTCCCATATCCCATATTTTAACCGAACGAGGACGCTCGGTATTTAGGGTGGAGGTATTAACTCATCATTTTCAAACACACCAGTATTCAAGTACAATAAATTCCCACAGTAAGACACTTGGCTGCAATAATGCCAAGCAGACAAAATAATAAAATGTACTTGAATACTGGTGTGTTTGAAAATGATGAGTTAATACCTCCCCCCTAAATACCGAGCGTCCTCGTTCGGTTAAAATATGGGATATGGGAAATTCTATTTATCCCAGCTGATCTTATTTCAGATAGTTCTGGCAGAGACTCGTGCATCGCATCATTTGTTTTTATTATGGGTGCCGAAATAACAATTTTCTCATTCTGGGAGCACAACATTTTGTGTAGAATCATAAAGGCTGCAATCACAATGGCTATTGAAGACACACCAATGTTTTTTGAAAAGCCCCATTTATGATTCAAGTTAGTTGTTCAATGGATTTGGTATTTATTACTTGGACTTCTTTTATCATTTCTAAAGATATGGTTTCTTCGATGTAAGGTTCGGATATTCTTGGTTGTAGAATGGCGGGTAAGGGTTGTAGGTGTGTTGTTTCGAAGAAATTATATGTTTTATCAAATATTTTAAAGGTGGAGTTGTGAAATTTTAACCCATAAGTGCCAGAAAGGTTTCTAGGTTCTAAATAAACGTCAACTGTTCCATTGAATTTATTTAGAAGAATTACTCCCGGTGTTGATTCCTCTATTGTAGGAATATTTCTATTGTCAACGACACTGCAGTTAGACTGTTTGCTCTTTATTAAATTTGCCCAGCAGGTGTTATCATAAACTTATCTTTATCTCTGCAAATTCGAAAATTTGCTCTGCATTCACGAACGGGTTTAGTTCATCATTTATTATATATTTTACAATATTCACTTTATCTGAAGGAATATTTCTATTGTCAACGACACTGCAGTTAGACTGTTTGCTCTTTATTAAATTTGCCCAGCAGGTGTTATCATAAATTTATCTTTATCTCTGCAAATTCGAAAATTTGCTCTGCATTCACGAACGGGTTTAGATCATTATTTATTATATCTTTTACAATATTCACTTTATCTGAAGACAGAATAAATGAGTTTACCACTCCGACTTTTGCCCAGTGTGTGGCGTATTGAACATTTACAATTTCGGTTTTTAAGAGGTCAATTCTCATTTTAAATGTTTCAATCATTTGATTTTTGTGCGTTTCATTGAAATTTTCCTCTTTCAAAATGTTGTTAGTAGTTGCAACTAATTCATTTATTTTTTCCAAAGATAGGTTATTAACAACGTTCTGTCTATCGTTATTGGTATATGAAATTCAGGGATCCTTTGGTCCTAGGTTTGAGTCTGACCAAGTAGCTGCTAATAACATTCTTATCTACTGTCATTTTCATACTATCAATTAATGACTGATATTTGTCGATATCGATGATGTGAATCAATTTAAAGGTTCCGGTTCGTAATTAAGTCATTCCCGCGTGCAGTGCGTAATTTGCCCAGTTTTTGAGGCAAAAATCGTTTTTGCAACTTTTAATAATAATAATTTTTTAGTTGGCATTGAAAAAAGAACATGTCAACATTTAATTATATGAATCACATTTTTCAAAATGGTGCCATTATCGCAGTTTAAATTGCCGTCAAAGTGAGAATATCGAAGAAAAACTAAAAATATAAATTAAAAGGCCTATTTCAATGTATTTAAAACCGCGAAAAAATAGACCAAATATAAATATATGTAAAATGGATTAGATTGGCAATTGCTTTATTTGTTATATACGTAGTTACTTATAAACGTTATTCGTTATATCCGAATTTATGTGTAGAAATATTTCTTTAATCTCACTTTTACACACAAATTATTTAAAAAGTCAAAAACTCTTTTAATTCCGCTGTTATTAACTTTTTTTCCTCATAAACAGGACAAAGTACCTATAGTGCAGTGTCACAATTTGTGCATTAGTGTAAACTAATATCTGTACGTCTCCGATTGTCAATGTGAAGAATATCATGAAATCCAAAAAAAAAAATCTAAAAATATTATTATACTCATAAACTGATCTATGTAACATCTCTGAGAAAGTGTTATGAGTGTTTTCAGTTTTCAAACAACACATTATCTCTGACAAGGTTGAGTGACATCTTTCAATCTTTCCGTTTAAACTACTACTATAGTGTGGAATTTTAAATACCTTGACATTATATTAATTTTCAAGCATGAAAATAATCGCATTTGAATTGAACGATAACAATTATCTTTGGCATACCGAAAGACAAAAGAATTTCTATGAGCGGTTCTTCAACGTCAACAGCTGCTCTGGAAATAAGTACCTCTACATTGAAATAGGCCTTATAATTTATATTTTTTAGTTTTTCTTCGATATTCTCACTTTGACGGCAATTTAAACCGCGATAATGGCACCATTTTGAAAAATGTGATTCATATAATTAAATGTTGACATGTTCTTTTTTAAATGCCAACTAAAAAATTATTATTATTAAAAGTTGCAAAATCGATTTTTGCCTCAAAAACTGGGCAAATTACCTATAGCGCACTGCACGCGGGATTGACTTAATTACGAACCGGAACCTTTAAATTGATTCACATCATCGATATCGACAAATATCAGTTATTAATTGATAGTATGAAAATGACAGTAGATAAGAATGTTATTAGCAGCTACTTGGACAGACTCAAACCTAGGACCAAAGGATCCCTGAATTTCATATACCAATAACGATCGACAGATTGCTGCTCATAACCTATCTTTGGAAAAAATAAATGAATTAGTTGCAACTACTAACAACATTTTGAAAGAGGAAAATTTCAATGAAACGCACAAAAATCAAATGATTGAAACATTTAAAATGAGAATTAACCTCTTAAAAACCGAAATTGTAAATGTTCAATACGCCACACACATTTACATTTTATTATTTTGTCTGCTTGGCATTATTGCAGCCAAGTGTCTTACTGTGGGAATTTATTGTACTTGAATACTGGTGTGTTTGAAAATGATGAGTTAATACCTCCCCCCTAAATACCGAGCGTCCTCGTTCGGTTAAAATATGGGATATGGGAAATTCTATTTATCCCAGCTGATCTTATTTCAGATAGTTCTGGCAGAGACTCGTGCATCGCATCATTTGTTTTTATTATGGGTGCCGAAATAACAATTTTCTCGTTCTGGGAGCACAACATTTTGTGTAGAATCATAAAGGCTGCAATCACAATGGCTATTGAAGACAGACCAATGTTTTTTGAAAAGAACCATTTATGGTTCAAGTTAGTTGTTCAATGGATTTGGTATTTATTACTTGGACTTCTTTTATCATTTCTAAAGATATGGTTTCTTCGATGTAAGGTTCGGATATTCTTGGTTGTAGAATGGCGGGTAAGGGTTGTAGGTGTGTTGTTTCGAAGAAATTATATGTTTTATCAAATATTTTAATGGTGGAGTTGTGAAATTTTAACCCATAAGTGCCAGAAAGGTTTCTAGGTTCTAAATTAACGTCAACTGTTCCATTGAATTTATTTAGAAGAATTACTCCCGGTGTTGATTCCTCTATTGTAGGAATATTTCTATTGTCAACGACACTGCAGTTAGACTGTTTGCTCTTTATTAAATTTGCCCAGCAGGTGTTATCATAAATTTATCTTTATCTCTGCAAATTCGAAAATTTGCTCTGCTTTCACGAACGGGTTTAGTTCATCATCATTTTGCCCAGTGTGTGGCGTATTGAACATTTACAATTTCAGTTTTTAAGAGGCCAATTCTCATTTTAAATGTTTCAATCATTTGATTTTTGTGCGTTTCATTGAAATTTTCCTCTTTCAAAATGTTGTTAGTAGTTGCAACTAATTCATTTATTTTTTCCAAGGATAGGTTATTAACAACGATCTGTCTATAGTTATTGGTATATGAAATTCAGGGATCCTATGGTCCTAGGTTTGAGTCTGACCAAGTAGCTGCTAATAACATTCTTATCTACTGTCATTTTCATACTATCAATTAATGACTGATATTTGTCGATATCGATAATGTGAATCAATTTAAAGGTTCCGGTTCGCTATAGCTAATTTGCCCAGTTTTTGAGGCAAAAATCGATTTTGCAACTTTTAATAATAATAATTTTTTAGTTGGCATTGAAAAAAGAACATGTCAACATTTAATTATATGAATCACATTTTTCAAAATGGTGCCATTATCGCGGTTTAAATTGCCGTCAAAGTGAGAATATCGAAGAAAAACTAAAAATATAAATTAAAAGGCCTATTTCAAAGTATTTAAAACCGCGAAAAAATAGACCAAATATAAATATATGTAAAATGGATTAGATTGGCAATTGCTTTATTCGTTATATACGTAGTTACTTATAACCGTTATTCGTTATTTCCGAATTTATGTGTAGAAATATTTCTTTAATCTCACTTTTACACACAAATTATTTAAAAAGTCAAA
This sequence comes from Musca autumnalis, assembly GCF_047663935.1. Lineage (NCBI taxonomy): Eukaryota > Metazoa > Arthropoda > Insecta > Diptera > Muscidae > Musca > Musca autumnalis. The sequence goes on from NW_027411732.1 coordinate 179,911, forward strand.
AAATCTTTTAATTCCGCTGTTATTAACTTTTTTCCTCACAAACAGGACAAAGTACCTATAGTGCAGTGTCACAATTTGTGCATTAGTGTAATCTAATATCTGTACGTCTCCGATTGTCAATGTGAAAAATATCATGAAATCAAAAAAAAAAAAAAAAAATCCAAAAATATTATTATACTCATAAACTGATCTATGTAACATCTCTGAGAAAGTGTTATGAGTGTTTTCAGTTTTCAAACAACACATTATCTCTGACAAGGTTGAGTGACATCTTTCAATCTGTCCGTTTAAACTACTACTATAGTGTGGAATTTTAAATACGTTGACATTATATTGATTTTCAAGCATGAAAATAATCGCATTTGAATTGAACAATTTCTCGTTATCAATTACAATTATCTTTGGCATACCGAAAGACAAAAGAATTTCTATGAGCGGTTCTTCAACGTCAACAGCTGCTCTGGAATTAAGTACCTCTACTTGGGCGTATTTGGAAAATTTATCGATGGCGGTAAGTATTGGTTTCTTTTCCGTTAAATAGTTGTCAATATGAACGATTTCTCCTGGAAATTGTGGTATTGGCGTATTTCCTAATTCAATTTTATTCGGGTGTCTACCATATTAATTCTTGGACCCTAAACACACAATTTTAACAGTAAAGCACAGAGGAGACTCTGTTATTGTATGGTGTTGTATGAGTGCTTCCGGTGTAGGAAATCGTGTCTTTATCGAAGTAATTAAGGATAAAATGTATTATTTAAACATTCTGAAAGGATAATTTGAAATTTAGGCGCTGAAAAAATTGGATTTGGGACAATATTCAAATTTTATCAATATATGAGCCCGAGCACAAATCACATATTTCTCCAAAATGGATGTCCAAAAGTGATTCAAACACCTCCCCGATCCCCGGATGTGAATACTACAGATAATTTATGAAGTATTTTGGTGACAAATATAACAAATCGTAACATCTAAAGTATAGGAACCCTGACAAATGCCTTTCACTAAGGATGGGGAGAAATTCAGATATCGTGCAACGAAAATTTAGTTAAATTTTTGCCAAAAGAGCTAGAAGCTGTACAGGATAACAAAGGATGTCATACCAAAGGCAGAAACACTAAAAAATCCTTTTTGTTTCATGAAACTTTTAGAGTGCATTCTTTTCACTGTGAGGTAGAAATCGATGTTTAATCATTTTTATTTTTTATCTAAATTTACCTGAGTTTCGTTAATTTTATTTTATTATATTTAAGTTAAGACACTAATGTAAAAATATAAAAAGGAATGAATCGCTATCATTAACAAATTCTTAGCAATCGCAGTTTTAATGAAAGAAACTGAAGTGGCTACTATTGACTGTGATTCACTGTATATATATATATATATATATATATATATATATATATATAACTAGCATATGCCCGCTACTTCGTTAGCGGAAAATCCCCATGGTATAAAGCATGATAATAAATAAATTGACCAAAATTCATGATATAATGTCTCCATTACCCATTTACAACTGTTTTTTATCAAAATAAAAGCCAGTAATGCTTCTTACGACAGTTAAGAGTGTTGTTATTTATCTTTTTCTAAAAATGAAGTATGTAGTTTTCAAAAAGAACTACATAAATCGAATCGTTCGCGATATAGTTTGACGTAAATCGACTTATCTCCAAAAATTAAAGTCTACAATCGTAAGCAAATATGTCTCTCCCTCCCTCCTTCCCTTCGCATCTTATGGTATTGTATTTTTTGAAGGCAAAAAAATGATTTCTTTGTTACTTAATACCAGCACTTTAATGTTATTTAACATTTAGTAATATTCGTACCAAGAAAACACTAATTATCAAAAACTCTACCCGTCTGTAAAAATTGAGCTTGCTTCTAGTTCTGTCTGTTCACACAACCCCAGTGATCCCCATTTGTAAACTTACAGAACTATATTTTAAAATCACCACTTTATCTCAACACCAATACTAAATATAAGTTTAGAAATCTATCTGTTCACACAAAACCAAATGTACCAAATTTAGTACGCAAATTAAAACCTTTTTTACTTTTCCGTTTTTTATTGAATTTTATTGAATTCGTTAGATAAGTACCCAACGCAATTTACCCTCGCAACGCCTTAAAAAATGAATTTAAAAGTTGCACTTTTGTTTCATAATTTTTTGTAAGGAACAAACGGTATGCACAAATCTATCATTCCTAAGATTTTACTAAACAGTTATATTTTACTCTTAAAATCAAAAATAAAAAATGGAAATTTAAAGCGACAGTGAAATTGAAAACATTAATCTACTAATCATTACAAATTATGATTTCTGTGATACTAAGAATCCTCTCGCAAATGAAACGGTAAAAATAGAAATGCAGTGACAACCTGAACTAATGTAAGACATTCTGTATAAAATTGATGGTATGATGATGGACAAAGAACAACAAATGCCAAATTACAACAAAATACGTAGGAAAATGTATCTTAACGGCCGGTATGGTAAATGAGGGCTATACCAACGTGTATTGAAAATATTTTGTACATATTCCGAAAATATTTTGTACATATTCTAAAGCGGGGTATACACGATCAGTTTTGACTGTCGATTTTTCGGAAATATCGATATATATCAAACTATCCAGCAAACACAAAATATTTTGTGGTTGAATGATGACTGATTACTTGAGCAAAACTGACAATCAAAACTGATCGTGTGTACCCCGCTTAAAGGGGAGTACACACTATCTATCAAACAGGACAGCCAACGTACTTTTAGGACAATTTTCCGGCAAATAGCAACTTTTATTTAAATACAATATATACGGTATTATTTATATATTACAAAAGAAATTTTTCAGTTAGGCTTTGATATTCACGAAATAGGCCTCGATGACTGTCAGCTTTGCTTGTCAATGTGTACTATACTTAATTTGCACCAAAATTGATTGAATGAGTCTATAACGTAAAAATGGACGCTACCGCTACATTAACCCTACAGGGAACCGCGTGTCTATGTGGTAAATATTGAGCCTCGCACTACCAACTAATATAAGTGGAATTTCTGTGTTTTACTGTAAAAATTAGTAACCTATGTCCTTCATATCAAACTACAAATGTTTCGAAACTATCAAAATTCGAAACATTTGTACTAATTATTACAAATTATCGAGTACGGACAGACATATTGTCAAATAGTTAAAAGGGGGCAGAGGTCTTATGATGTATTTTTGTTTATATTTGTGTAGTATTACTCATCGAAAAAAATCGTAAGTTATCGAAATTATAAGCATTTAAATTTTATCGACAATTATCGATAACAGCAAAAATGAGTTACAGAATCCTACTAATGAACGTAAAAACCATTTTGTGCGACATCTTTTAGAATAATTGATGCGCCCTAGTGTATACTATAATAATTGCAAAATTTTTGGAAATTTCACTATTACAACGCTAACATAGATTCACCACACCACAAAAGAAAAAGCACATTTTTTATTAAAACACCAACATCCCCAGCTTTATATATCACCGTGGGTCATCTTGTAAAACAAATAAAAATCAAACCCTTTATACAGAAAGGAAACAACTCGAGTTTAAGACCGCCATAATCGGGTTTATAGTCTGGTCTTCAATCATTTTGCAATTGCACTACTTGTGATGCTAATATTGTTATTGCCACCTGAGATTTATGAACAGTTTCGTTAAGACGATACGAATACAAATGTGTTCAAACTGCTACCCGAGTTACGTTTTGTTTATATATGAGTTATTTTTGTTTGTTTTTGGTTTTCAGTCGAACAACCATTTTCTACGCCAAAAGGCGTTTGGTAGCAAATATATTATAGTAATTCATTAACCATCATTCAAAACACAAATTTGAATCGGGTTTATAGTCTGGTCTTCAATCATTTTGCAATTGCACTACTTGTGATGCTTAATATTGTTATTGCCACCTGAGATTTATGAACAGTTTCGTTAAGACGATACGAATACAAATGTGTTCAAACTGCTACCCGAGTTACGTTTTGTTTATATATGAGTTATTTTTGTTTGTTTTTGGTTTTCAGTCGAACAACCATTTTCTACGCCGAAAGGCGTTTGGTAGTAATTCGAACGAATTTGATTTCGGATTGTCTTAGAAATCAAATATATTATAGTAATTCATTAACCTTCATTCAAAACAAAAATTTGTGTTTCACTGAACACCAATTTTGAATGTATGTTATATGTATAGGTAAGGTTACTTTACACGATATGAAAAAATACATTTCGAAATGTCATATTTTATTGGTATCTTTCCCATTGATCTTTATTAAGTTTCGCATATTAGTGAAGTGTCTTTTTTCAGCTTTTCCATAAAGTTTTTGTAAATAAGATATACGTCTAGAATGTTTTGTCTTGGTAGATTTTATATTGTATATACTTTTTTGATTTTCAGGTTCCAAAAACAGAGCTCCGAAATACTCGCTCGAATTCTACTCGCGAGTGAAATTCGAGCGAGTTCGAGCGGGAGTACTCGCGCGAGTAGAAAAAATAAAACGAGTATACTCTATTTTTACTCGTCACTCGCGAAGCATATTTCAGACTTCCTCGTTTTTACTCGCGAGTGAAAAGTGTTTGCGAGTACGAGTACATGAAGAGTACGAGTTTTGCAAGAAAAAACGAGTGGGAGTGAAAATGCTCGAAATAGAATACGAGTTTACTCGAAGAATAAAATCGAGTAAAAAGGAATTGATAAATTTTTGGAAATATTTTTGTTTAGTGTTGGTGGTAAGTTAATGGGGGGAAAGTTGAGGGCGGGAAGTTGAGGGGGGTTAAGTTGAGGGGGGCAAGTTGAGGGCGGGGAAGTTGAGGGTGGCAAGTTGAGGGGGGGCAAGTTGAGGGGGGGCAAGTTGAGGGGGGGGCAAGTTGAGGGGGGGAAAGTTGAGGGGGGCAAGTTGAGGGCGGGGAAGTTGAGGGGGGTTAAGTCGAGGGGGGGGGGGCAAGTTGAGGTGGGGCAAGTTGTCCCCCCCTCAACTTCCCCGCCCTCAACTTGCCCCCCCCCCCTCGACTTAACCCCCCTCAACTTCCCCGCCCTCAACTTGCCCCCCTCAACTTTCCCCCCCTCAACTTGCCCCCCCCTCAACTTGCCCCCCCTCAACTTGCCCCCCCTCAACTTAACCCCCCTCAACTTCCCCGCCCTCAACTTGCCCCCCCTCAACTTCCCCGCCCTCAACTTGCCCCCCCTCAACTTGCCACCCTCAACTTCCCCGCCCTCAACTTGCCCCCCCTCAACTTAACCCCCCTCAACTTCCCCGCCCTCAACTTGCCCTCCCTCAACTTAACCCCCCTCAAAATATATCAATTCATTTTTACTCGATTTTACTCTTCGAGTGAACTCGTACTCTATTCCGTGTATTTTCACTTCCACTCTTATTTTTAAACCCCGAGTACTCGCGAGTGCTCTCAAATAAAACAAAAGAGTGGAGAGTAAACTTCTTTTAAAACTCGCACTCTTCGAGTACTCCCACTCGCTGGTACTTTTCACTAGCGAGTAAAAACGAGCAAATCGGACTTTTTACTCCCACTCTTCGAGTACTCCCACTCGCGAGTACTTTTCACTCGCGAGTAAAAACGAGCAAATCGGAGCTCTGTCCAAAAACCACAATTTTGACGTTGTCGTTAAATAAGTTTTAGAAGATCTTCAAATAAACCTCAGAAAACTTATTTTACCTAAAGCCATTGCTTCATATACAACCCTTTGCCATAGACAAATTAAATGTACATATAGACAAAGGAATGCTCTAAACAATGTTCTTAACATCGAGTTTATTGACAGAACAATTCAATTAAAATTACAATATACCCGAGTTACGTTTTGTTTATATATGAGTTATTTTTGTTTGTTTTTGGTTTTCAGTCGAACAACCATTTTCTACGCCGAAAGGCGTTTGGTAGTAATTCGAACGAATTTGATTTCGGATTGTCTTAGAAATCAAATATATTATAGTAATTCATTAACCTTCATTCAAAACAAAAATTTGTGTTTCACTGAACACCAATTTTGAATGTATGTTATATGTATAGGTAAGGTTACTTTACACGATATGAAAAAATACATTTCGAAATGTCATATTTTATTGGTATCTTTCCCATTGATCTTTATTAAGTTTCGCATATTAGTGAAGTGTCTTTTTTCAGCTTTTCCATAAAGTTTTTGTAAATAAGATATACGTCTAGAATGTTTTGTCTTGGTAGATTTTATATTGTATATACTTTTTTGATTTTCAGGTTCCAAAAACAGAGCTCCGAAATACTCGCTCGAATTCTACTCGCGAGTGAAATTCGAGCGAGTTCGAGCGGGAGTACTCGCGCGAGTAGAAAAAATAAAACGAGTATACTCTATTTTTACTCGTCACTCGCGAAGCATATTTCAGACTTCCTCGTTTTTACTCGCGAGTGAAAAGTGTTTGCGAGTACGAGTACATGAAGAGTACGAGTTTTGCAAGAAAAAACGAGTGGGAGTGAAAATGCTCGAAATAGAATACGAGTTTACTCGAAGAATAAAATCGAGTAAAAAGGAATTGATAAATTTTTGGAAATATTTTTGTTTAGTGTTGGTGGTAAGTTAATGGGGGGAAAGTTGAGGGCGGGGAAGTTGAGGGGGGTTAAGTTGAGGGGGGCAAGTTGAGGGCGGGGAAGTTGAGGGTGGCAAGTTGAGGGGGGGCAAGTTGAGGGCGGGGAAGTTGAGGGGGGGCAAGTTGAGGGGGGGGCAAGTTGAGGGGGGGAAAGTTGAGGGGGGGAAAGTTGAGGGGGGGAAAGTTGAGGGGGGCAAGTTGAGGGCGGGGAAGTTGAGGGGGGTTAAGTCGAGGGGGGGGGGGCAAGTTGAGGTGGGGCAAGTTGTCCCCCCCTCAACTTCCCCGCCCTCAACTTAACCCCCCTCAACTTGCCCTCGCTCAACTTAACCCCCCTCAACTTCCCCGCCCTCAACTTGCCCCCCCTCAACTTGCCCCCCCTCAACTTGCCCCCCCTCAACTTGCCCCCCCTCAACTTGCCCCCCCTCAACTTGCCCCCCCTCAACTTCCCCGCCCTCAACTTGCCCCCCCTCAACTTGCCACCCTCAACTTCCCCGCCCTCAACTTGCCCCCCCTCAACTTAACCCCCCTCAACTTCCCCGCCCTCAACTTGCCCTCCCTCAACTTAACCCCCCTCAACTTCCCCGCCCTCAACTTGCCCACCAGCATTACACAAAAAATTTTTCCAAAAATATATCAATTCATTTTTACTCGATTTTACTCTTCGAGTGAACTCGTACTCTATTCCGTGTATTTTCACTTCCACTCTTATTTTTAAACCCCGAGTACTCGCGAGTGCTCTCAAATAAAACAAAAGAGTGGAGAGTAAACTTCTTTTAAAACTCGCACTCTTCGAGTACTCCCACTCGCTGGTACTTTTCACTAGCGAGTAAAAACGAGCAAATCGGACTTTTTACTCCCACTCTTCGAGTACTCCCACTCGCGAGTACTTTTCACTCGCGAGTAAAAACGAGCAAATCGGAGCTCTGTCCAAAAACCACAATTTTGACGTTGTCGTTAAATAAGTTTTAGAAGATCTTCAAATAAACCTCAGAAAACTTATTTTACCTAAAGCCATTGCTTCATATACAACCCTTTGCCATAGACAAATTAAATGTACATATAGACAAAGGAATGCTCTAAACAATGTTCTTAACATCGAGTTTATTGACAGAACAATTCAATTAAAATTACAATATATACAATTCTATAAAGTTAGTTTTTGACGGAATATTTTCCAGGGTTGTAATGGTTGCGCCATACTTTTTCGGTCCCATCGTAATAATACAACATAATGTTCGTCTCATTAGAAAATATAACGTCATCAAAATACTTTAAAGGGCTTGAAATCATCTCTGTAGAAATTCGTTTCCCTATATTTTACGGGGAGAGCAGTGGTTTTTCCTATCCCTTCGTGATAATGCTTTTCTGACTTTATCACGTAACGCACATATTCCAAAATCGTTTTCAATTACAAAACAAAAATTGGATTCTGGTTATTATAGATTTCCTAAATTATTTGGTGACGAAAAGTTATAGACTCTACATTTCTATATACCAAGAACGCCATAAAAATTCTTAATTGCAAATAAATCGTGGGAATATTCACAATTTTATTGCACTTTAACTGATTTGCAAACAAGAAATCAAGTACATACAGTTTTTGTTGTTGTTATTTCTGGCCGATTTCTGATTTTATTGCATTAATGATATTTTAAACAGTAAAAAACTTAACATTATTGAACTAAATTTTGTTTTAATCTTAAATTAAAAATAAATATAGATTTTGTTTGGTATCTTATTCAGATGAACGTTGGTTCATCGACATGCTGGCGTGTGTTTGAAAATGATGAGTTAATACCACACCGCTAAATACCGAGCGTCCTCGTTTGGTTAAAAATATGGCATATGGGAAATTCTGTTTATCCCAGCTGATCTTATTTCAGATAGTTCTGGCAGAGACTCGTGCATCGCATCATTTGTTTTTATTATGGGTGCCGAAATAACAATTTTCTCGTTCTGGAAGCACAACATTTTGTGTAGAATCATAAAGGCTGCAATCACAATGGCTATTGAAGACAGACCAATGTTTTTTGAACAGCCGCATTTATGGTTCACGTTAATTGTTTAATGGATTTTACTTGGAGTTCCTCTACAATTTCTAAAGATATGGTTTCTTTGATGTTAGTTTCGGATATTCTTGATTGTAGAATGGCGGGTAAGGGTTGTATGTGTGTTGTTTCGAAGAAATTATATGTTTTATCAAATATTTTAATGGTGGAGTTGTGAAATTTTAACACATAAGTGCCAGAAAGGTTTCTAGGTTCTTGATTAACGTGAACTGTCCCATTGAATTGATTTAAAAGAATTACTCCTGGTGCTAATTCCCCTATTGCAGGAATATTTCTATTATCAACGACACTGCAGTTAGACTGTTTGCTCTTTATTAAATTTGCCAAGCAGGTGTTATCATAAATTTATCTTTTTCTCTGCAAATTCGAAATCGTGCTCTACATTCACGAACGGGTATAGTTCATCATTTGTTATGTCTTTTACAATATTCACTTCATCCGAAGACAGAATAAATGGGTTTACCACTCCTACTTTTGCCCAGTGTATGGCGTATTGAACATATGCAATTTCGGTTTTTAAGATATCAATTCTCATTTTAAACGTTTCAATCATTTGATTTTTGGCGTTTCATTAAACTTTTCCTCTTTCAAAATTTTGTTAGTAGTTGCAACTAATTTATTTATTTTTTCCAAAGATATGTTATTAACAAGGGTCTGTCTATCGTTATTGGTATTTGAAATTCAGGGATCGTGTGGTCCTAAGTTTGAGTCTGTCCAAGTAGGCCTGTAATTCAGTCAATTCGTAAATAATGAAAGGTCGGAGGTGGTGGCTGCTACTAACATTCTTATCTACTGTCATTTTCATACTATCAACTAATGACTGATATTTGTCGATATGGATGATGTGAATCAATTTAAAGGTTCCAGTTTGTAATTCAGTCATTCCCGCGTGCAGTGCACTATAGGTAATTTGCCCAGTTTTTGAGGCAAAAAGTCGATTTTGCAACTTTTAATAATAATAATTTTTTAGTTGGCATTGAAAAAAGAACATGTCAACATTTAATTATATGAATCACATTTTTCAAAATGGTGCCATTATCGCGGTTTAAAGAAGAAAACCTAAAAAATATAAATTATAAGGCCTATTTCAATGTATTTAAAACCGCGAGAAAATAGACCAAATATAAATCCGATTTTATGTGCAGAAATATTTGTTAATCTCACTTTTACACACAAATTATTTAAAAAGTCAAAAAATCTTTTAATTCCTCGGTTATTAATTTTTGCCTCAAAAATCAATTTGTGCTTTAGTGTAATCTAATATCTGTAAGTCTCCGATTGTCAAAGTGAAAATATCATGAAATTCCAAAAAATCAAAAAATATTATCAGTTACTAATGTTATTTTTGTGAACAATTTTCCCAGATTCTGTCAGGACAGTAGAAGTTTTGTTTTCCTTTACTGTCTCTTCAGTATAGGTTTTGCTCAGTGTAGTCCCAAGTCTTTTATTTTCCTTTACAAAAATTTTCTGCTCTGGAATTAGGTACCTTTACTTGGGCGTATTTGGAAAATTTATCAATGGCGGTAAGTATTTGTTTATTTTCCGTTAAGTAGATGTCAATATAAACGATTTCTCCTAAAAATTGTGGTGTTGGCGTTTCTCCTAATTCAATTTTATTCGGGTGTCTACCATATTTATTCCCTTTACATATTTTGCAGGTCTTGACTATTTTTTTGATTTTTAAGTGCATTTCCGGAAAGTAGTATTTTGTCAAAATTTGAGTCCTGTTTTCGACGCTATTTCGTCTATTCGTCTATTGTCTTGAGGTCAATTACTATCGTCCTCGAATATTTTAGTTTATATCGCGAAAAGTTGTCGCGAAATATTTTCTGTAGTTGTCTAAGAATATTATCTGTAGTTTGAATACTATTCGTAACCGATGGATTCAAATACTTTTTTAAAAGTTCAGTGAGATTGTCCGTTGTAATATTTCGTTCTTTTATTATATGTCGATGGATTGTTGGGAAACAATTTCAAAATTGTTGGAAGGACTTTCTCCTTCGGATGACAAAATAATCTGATTTTTGAAAGCATTTATTGGCACGTCAGTAAATTGAATGGAATTGTGGGAAGAGCTTTCTTCACTATGTTGTGTGGAAGTCAGAGAGTTCACTTGTGAAATGTGATTTTGACTAGAAATTTTGTTATAATGGTCGGTATCTGTCTTAGAACAGTCTTGTGAAACCTCTGGGAATCTGGATAATGCGTCGGCAACGAAATTAGTTTTCCCAGGTTTGTACAAAAGTTCATATTTATAATATTCTATGAAGGCTTTCCATCTTTTAAATTTATAGTTCGAATTTTTATTATTTAATGAATATTTAATGAATATGTGTAAATTTTCATTTTGGGTGAACCATACAGGTAACTCCGGAGCTCCTTTAAAGCCCAAACAATTGCGAGCATTTCTTTTTTTCTGAAGGGTGCGGTACAAAAAAATAATAGGTCGGTCATCTTGAGACAGTAATGCGCCAAGGGCGTAGTTAGAAGCGTCAGTAGTCAAGTTAAATTCTTTATCAAATGCGTCAATTGCTTCCTCAGTAAGAGTTTTTTTAATTTTACTGGAAATCGAATTTTGAGGCTCTGCCATTCTCCCCTCACAGAAGGATTGTCAGGGGTTTTGCAATCTTAGCATAATCCCGAAAAATCTTCTGTAAAAGTTGGACATTCCAAGGAAAGATCTTAGATCCTTTAACGTTTTAGGATGGGGATAATTGTTAATGGCTTCTACTTTATCAGGGTTCGTTTTTATTCCGCGATCAGGAACAATGAAACCTAAAAAAATTCGACTTCTCGTTTTAAGCATTCCCATTTGTCAAGCTGAACCTTCATGTTCGCTTTTTCTAATGTCCTAATTTTTCATTGGGATCACTGAATAGGATTCTATGTCTCTGAACTAATTTATCGAGTTGTACTCTTTGTTATTATTAATTGTATTCACTGATTGGGACGTGTGCTGCTTTATTCGTATTAAAAATCTGTTATCCACTATCATGTAATTTTGTGCCACTATTTCTTGCAAAAGGAAAAGCTTTTGTTTTGGCAAATTTTTATCGGAAAGCTTTATAAAGGTATGGAGGATGCGAAAAAATGTTTTTCATTTGGGGTATAATTTTTTCTAAATGAGATTGGATATAATTCTTAATAGCCCCGGTATCAATCAAAATTCTTAAAAGTTGCCCTGCAGTCGTCCTAATTTCGAAATAAAAAATGTATTTCAGAAAATTCCCTTAAACTTAGGATTACGTCCGGGAACTTTTCCAGGCCGAAAGGTCATTTCCGTACCTAGCCTCTATTACTTGATCTGTACCAGCAATGTCCGCACTAGGACTGAGATATTGCCTAATGGCAATTTGACACTGTTCGGCGCAGATCCGTGTAATAGTTTCTTGCAACTGTCTGTTTTGATCTTCCGTTCAGCGTTGCCAGTATTTTTTAGCCTCTTTTCCCCAACTTGTCCAAAACTTTTCCCCAAAATTCTTCAGATTTTATTGAATTTCCTCAAAAAAATCTTACAAAAAAATCAAAAGTAATTTTTGTTAATTTTCTCGTTTAGAGTTAAGCTTGATGATCTCAAATTATTTGCAAGTGAAAAAGGAAAGCCAAGGACTCGAACCCACATAGTCACCAAATTACGTTAGCTGGTTTCATTGGTAGTAAAGCAAATCTTCGGACGTATCGACTATGTAATGGCTTCTCTGTCCTAGAACTTATCGTTTTTCAAATGCACCCACGTCCTTTAAAAACATATCAAAAAATGTTGTCATGGCGTGTTAGCGTTCAAAGCCAAAAACTCATAACTTCAAAGTCAGCTCAAAAAGCGCTTGTCGTGAAGAAAATACATTTCTGTGGCCAAGTATCCGCGTTAATGTACAAAAACACATTTGCATTTGAAAAACGATAAGTTCTAGGACAGAGAAGCCATTACATAGTCGATACGTCCGAAGATTTGCTTTACCACCAATGAAACCAGGTAACGTAATTTGGTGACTATGTGGGTTCGAGTCCTTGGCTTTCCTTTTTCACTTGCAAATAATTTGAGATCATCAAGCTTAACTCTAAACGAGAAAATTAACAAAAATCATTAAAAATGATCTTCGCCCTAAAAAGGCAAAATTTCAAAAAAAAAAAAACAGGCTGAGCCCGGCTGGGATTTGAACCCACGTCCTTGAAAAACATATCAAAAAATGTTGTCATGGCGTGTTGGCGTTCAAAGCCAAAAACTCATAACTTCAAAGTCAGCGCAAAAAGCGCTTGTCGTGAAGAAAATACATTTCTGTGGCCAAGTATCCGCGTTAATGTACAAAAACACATTTGCATTTGAAAAACGATAAGTTCTAGGACAGAGAAGCCATTACATAGTCGATACGTCCGAAGATTTGCTTTACCACCAATGAAACCAGGTAACGTAATTTGGTGACTATGTGGATTCGAGTCCTTGGCTTTCCTTTTTCACTTGCAAATAATTTGAGATCATCAAGCTTAACTCTAAACGAGAAAATTAACAAAAATCATTAAAAATGATCTTCGTCCTAAAAAGGCAAAATTTCAGAAAAAAAAACAGGCTGAGCCCGGCTGGGATTTGAACCCACGTCCTTGAAAAACATATCAAAAAATGTTGTCATGGCGTGTTAGCGTTCAAAGCCAAAAACTCATAACTTCAAAGTCAGCGCAAAAAGCGCTTGTCGTGAAGAAAATACATTTCTGTGGACAAGTATCCGCGTTAATGTACAAAAACACATTTGCATTTGAAAAACGATAAGTTCTAGGACAGAGAAGCCATTACATAGTCAATACGTCCGAAGATTTGCTTTACCACCAATGAAACCAGGTAACGTAATTTGGTGACTATGTGGGTTCGAGTCCTTGGCTTTCCTTTTTCACTTGCAAATAATTTGAGATCAACATGCTTAACTCTAAACGAGAAAATTAACAAAAATCATTAAAAATGATCTTCGCCCTAAAAAGGCAAAATTTCAAAAAAAAACAGGCTGAGCCCGGCTGGGATTTGAACCCACGTCCTTGAAAAACATATCAAAAAATGTTGTCATGGCGTGTTAGCGTTCAAAGCCAAAAACTCATAACTTCAAAGTAAGCGCAAAAAGCGCTTGTCGTGAAGAAAATACATTTCTGTGGCCAAGTATCCGCGTTAATGTACAAAAACACATTTGCATTTGAAAAACGATAAGTTCTAGGACAGAGAAGCCATTACATAGTCGATACGTCCGAAGATTTGTTTTACCACCAATGAAAGCAGGTAACGTAATTTGGTGACTATGTGGGTTCGAGTCCTTGGCTTTCCTTTTTCACTTGCAAATAATTTGAGATCATCAAGCTTAACTCTAAACGAGAAAATTAACAAAAATCATTAAAAATGATCTTCGCCCTAAAAAGGCAAAATTTAAAAAAAAAAAAAAGCAATTTTATTTTACTATTGAAATTCATAACGTAATTTGGTGACTATGTGGGTTCGAGTCCTTGGCTTTCCTTTTTCACTTGCAAATAATTTGAGATCATCAAGCTTAACTCTAAACGAGAAAATTAACAAAAATCATTAAAAATGATCTTCGCCCTAAAAAGGCAAAATTTCAAAAAAAAACAGGCTGAGCCCGGCTGGGATTTGAACCCATGTCCTTGAAAAACATATCAAAAAATGTTGTCATGGCGTGTTGGCGTTCTAAGCCAAAAACTCATAACTTCAAAGTCAGCGCAAAAAGCGCTTGTCGTGAAGAAAATACATTTCTGTGGCCAAGTATCCGCGTTAATGTACAAAAACACATTTGCATTTGAAAAACGATAAGTTCTAGGACAGAGAAGCCATTACATAGTCGATACGTCCGAAGATTTGCTTTACCACCAATGAAACCAGGTAACGTAATTTGGTGACTATGTGGGTTCGAGTCCTTGGCTTTCCTTTTTCACTTGCAAATAATTTGAGATCATCAAGCTTAACTCTAAACGAGAAAATTAACAAAAATCATTAAAAATGATCTTCGCCCTAAAAAGGCAAAATTTCAGAAAAAAACAGGCTGAGCCCGGCTGGGATTTGAACCCACGTCCTTGAAAAACATATCAAAAAATGTTGTCATGGCGTGTTAGCGTTCAAAGCCAAAAACTCATAACTTCAAAGTCAGCGCAAAAAGCGCTTGTCGTGAAGAAAATACATTTCTGTGGACAAGTATCCGCGTTAATGTACAAAAACACATTTGCATTTGAAAAACGATAAGTTCTAGGACAGAGAAGCCATTACATAGTCGATACGTCCGAAGATTTGCTTTACCACCAATGAAACCAGGTAACGTAATTTGGTGACTATGTGGGTTCGAGTCCTTGGCTTTCCTTTTTCACTTGCAAATAATTTGAGATCATCAAGCTTAACTCTAAACGAGAAAATTAACAAAAATCATTAAAAATGATCTTCGCCCTAAAAAGGCAAAATTTCAAAAAAAAAAAAACAGGCTGAGCCCGGCTGGGATTTGAACCCACGTCCTTGAAAAACATATCAAAAAATGTTGTCATGGCGTGTTAGCGTTCAAAGCCAAAAACTCATAACTTCAAAGTCAGCGCAAAAAGCGCTTGTCGTGAAGAAAATACATTTCTGTGGCCAAGTATCCGCGTTAATGTACAAAAACACATTTGCATTTGAAAAACGATAAGTTCTAGGACAGAGAAGCCATTACATAGTCGATACGTCCGAAGATTTGTTTTACCACCAATGAAAGCAGGTAACGTAATTTGGTGACTATGTGGGTTCGAGTCCTTGGCTTTCCTTTTTAGCTTAACTTTAAACGAGAAAATTAACAAAAATCATTAAAAATGATCTTCGCCCTAAAAAGGCAAAATTTCAAAAAAAAAAAAAAAAAAAAAAAAGGAATTTTATTTTACTATTGAAATTCATATTATTAAACTTGTAAAGTATTCTATACACTTATATATGCATTAAACTAACGATATTGAAAACTTCACTTTCAAGTGATTCAGAATCATTAGTCTCATTGGATTTATGTGAATTTTTATAACGAAAGAGTTGTAACATTTCTTTAGGTGGGTCAAAATTTCTACATCAAATGGAGTTGTTAGAAAATTGATTATTTATTCAAGTAACTCGTATTGTTGGAACGGAAAGCATATTTAATACCATCTCCAATTTACGAATAATAACTTCCTCCATTGCGATTCGTAAACATCCGTGGAGATTTTTGTGTTGACAACTGGTTCTAAAAAGGTTCGTATAGAGCTAAAATTGTGTTGACCCAGTATATTGCTGGAATATTGGGGTAAAATTGCTTGTAAATTTAAGGAATTGCATATTTGTAGGTATCGGTTTCAGCATTTGTATTAACAGCGTTTAAGATATTCGGCACTGGTCTTTTTAACTTTAATAATTGTTTACTAAAAAAGTACAAGTCAAAATTAAAGCCTAGATCCGTGGCTCCCCATGGTCGTTTTCGATCGATTCCACTATTTTTTCAATATCTTCTTATTTTTTTTATAAATGGTTTCAATATTCGAGTGCACAGTGAAAAATTAATATTAGCGATGTGCATCGGTTTAAAAATTTAGACTAAGGCCCGTTCTTACATATTTTCTTTAAAATGCCTTTTTGTTTTACCTTACTTTAAGAAAAATAAGGAATAAAGTTCGCATTACCAGGGATTTGCTTTTACATCTTCCATTCCATTTCAAGCAAAAGAGTCTGTATACATCAAAATTACTCAAATCGGATTGGTTGATTTGAATTTGCTCTCATTTTCTTGTTTTTGGGCGGCCAACATTTAACTACAAAAAGGATATAATAACGGGCCTAAGCATATTTATATATTTTATAATTGGAGCCATGAATGTTAAATAAAGTTTAATTTCATCATTGTCAATCAATCCAGAAATCCTTTCTGCAGTTGAGTCCACTTCACCCATAGAAATTATGGAAAATGTTATTTCAATTCAACCCACTGTTCTATGCATATAATTTGTGCATCACGCGTGCTCTACTACTGTTCACGTACTGAAATTAGAAAATTTCAGATAATCTGAAGTAACTAGTCAAAAACGAAATTCCCCAAAAATCCCCAAAAATTTTTCAGATTTCCTCAACATTTTCCCAATTCCCCAAGTCGAAATTTGTTTCCCCATTTCAAATAAAAATTCCCCAATTTGGGGAAAAATCCCCAAGACTGACAACGCTGCTTCCGTATTCGGAATATTAATGACCTGATAAAGTTTGCGGCCGGATTAGACATGGTGGTTGCAATGGAAAAAATTAAATTTGCACTTCAACAAAAATTACCGTTAGCACTTGACTTATATTTGCTTCAAAAGATTCAACGATTTTTCTTTTCAGTTTAATAACTGTTGTAAATTTAATCTAAATTAATTTTTCCCTTTAGGTTGCAATGGAAAAAATTAAATTTGCACTTCGACAAAAATTACCGTTAGTACTTCAGTTAAAAATTGCTTCAAAAGATTCAACGGTTTTCTTTTCAGTTTAATAATTGATGTAATTTAATTATTTTTCTTTTAACCAATTTTGTTGAACAATTGATTTAAATTCATTTCTTTAACACTTAAATATTTCAGTTCAATAATAGCTTTAAACTTATTTAAATTTAAGTTTTTTCACGTAATTTTTTCAGTTTGGCAATTGATTAATTTCAAATTATTTTTTTTTAATTACTTTCTTTTACACTTAATTATTTTATTTTTTACTCACAACGCAACCAATGTGAGGGTCCACATTGTTCCTTTTTCCTTTGTACTCGGCTGGGAACACAGCACAGCTGCTTGTCCTCGACGCGATCTGTTGGTTGCCTATTTGGATCCTATGGGGTCCTTAATTACTGTTTCTTTGCAGCTTATGAGGTCCTTAATTATTGTTGCTTTGGAGCTTATGGGGTCCTTAATTGTGGTTTCTTTGGAGCTTATGAGGCCCTTAATTGTTGTTGGCCTTACGGGATCCTTGCCGATTCCGTTGGGAGCCTATGGGGTACTTCATTGTGGTTGGGCTTACGGGGTCCTTGCCAATGTGTTTCGGAGCCTATGGGGTCCTTTTTTGTAGTTGGGCTTATTGGTTCCTTGCCAATGTTTTACGGAGCCTATGGGGTCATTTTAAACATTTTTCGGAGCCTATGGGCTGCTTTTTTATTGGGCGCCAGTTAAGCGGTTTATAATTAAATAGAATCGTTTTACTTGAGTCTGATTAATAAACTGAAAATTTATTTCCAAATAATTATTTTACGAAACTTTCATTTTGCTTAGATTAACAGAAAACCGTTGAATCTTTTGAAGCAATTTTTAACTGAAGTACTAACGGTAATTTTTGTCGAAGTGCAAATTTAATTTTTTCCATTGCAACCTAAAGGGAAAAATTAATTTAGATTATATTTACATCAGTTATTAAACTGAAAAGAAAAATCGTTGAATCTTTTGAAACAAATTTAAGTCAAGTGCTAACGGTAATTTTTGTTGAAGTGCAAATTTAATTTTTTCCATTGCAACCACCATGTCTAATCCGGCCGCAAACTTTATTAGGTCATTAATATTCCGAATACGGAAGCAGCGTTGTCAGTATTGGGGATTTTTCCCCAAATTGGGGAATTTTTATTTGAAATGGGGAAAAAAATTCGACTTGGGGAATTGGGAAAATGTTGAGGAAATCTGAAAAATGTTTGGGGAATTTCTTTTTTGACTAGTTACTTCAGATTATCTGAAATTTTCTAACTTCAGTACGTAAACAGTAGTAGAGCACGCGTGATGCATAAATAACATGGATCATATACTAACTGGTCGCAGCTGTAATAATTAATGACAGATTTGAAGCGTTATCATGCGGTTCGACGACTGACAGCGTACTAGAATAGTGGGTTGAATTGAAATAACATTTTCCATAATTTCTATGGGTGAAGTGGACTTAACTGCAGAAAGGATTTCTGGATTGATGGACAATGATGAAATTAAACTTTATTTAACATTCATGGCTCCAATTATAAAATATATAAATATGCTTAGGCCCGTTATTATATCTTTTTTGTAGTTAAATATTGGCCGCCCAAAAACAAGAAAATCAGAGCAAATTCAAATCAACCAATCCGATTTGAGTAAATTTGATGTATACAGAATCTTTTGCTTGAAATGGAATGGAAGATGTAAAAACAAATCCCTGGTAATGCGAACTTTATTCCTTATTTTTCTTAAAGTAAGGTAAAACAAGAAGGCATTTTAAAGAAAATATGTAAGAACGGGCCTTAATCTAAATTTTTAAACCGATGCACATTGCTAATATTAATTTTTCACTGTGCACTCGAATATTGAAACCATTTATAAAAGAAATAAGAAGATATTGAAAAAATAGTGGAATCGATCGAGAACGACCATGAGGAGCCACGGATCTAGGCTTTAATTTTGACTTGTACTTTTTTAGTAAACAATTATTAAAGTTAAAAAGAACAGTGCCGAATATCTCAAACGCTGTTAATACAAATGCTGAAACCGATGCCTACAAATATGCAATTCCTTAAATTTCCAAGCAATTTTACCCCAATATTCCAGCAATATACTGGGTCAATACAATTTTAGCTCTATACGAACCTTTTTAGAACCAGTTGTCAACACAAAAATCTCCACGGATGTTTACGAATCGCAATGGAGAAAGTTATAATTCGTAAATTGGAGATGGTATTAAATATGCTTTCCGTTCCAACAATACGAGTTACTTGAATAAATAATCAATTTTCTAACAACTCCATTTGATGTAGAAATTTTGACCCACCTAAAGAAATGTTACAGCTCTTGCATTATAAAAATTCACATAAATCCAATGAGACTAATGATTCTGAATCACTTGAAAGTGAAGTTTTCAATATCGTTAGTTCAATGCATATATAAGTGTATAGAATACTTTACAAGTTTAATGATATGAATTTCAATAGTAAAATAAAATTACTTTTGATTTTTTTGTAAGATTTTTTTTGAGGAAATTCAATAAAATCTGGGGAATTTTGGGGAAAAGTTTTGGACAAGTTGGGGAAAAGAGGCAAAAAATACTGGCAACGCTCAACGGAAGAGCAAAACAGTCAGTGGCAAGAAACTATTACACGGATCTGCGCCGAACAGTGTCAAATTGCCATTAGGCAATATCTCAGTCCTAGTGAGGACATTGCTGGCAGAGATCAAGTAATAGACGCTAGGTACGGAAATGACCTATCGGCCTGGAAAAGGTCCCGGACGTAATCCGAAGTTTAAGGGAATTTTCTGAAATACATTTTTTATTTCGAAATTAGGACGACTGCAGGGTTAATTTTATGTATTTTGATTGATACCGTGTCTAATTAGAATTATATCCAATCTCATTTAGAAAAAATGATACCCCAAATGAAAAACATTCTTTCGTATCCTCCATACCTTTATAAAGCTTTCCGATAAAAATTTGCCAAAGCAAAAGCTTTTCCTTTTGCAAAAAATTACATGATAGTGGCACAAAATTACATTAAGTGATAACAGAATTTTAATACGAATAAAGCAGCACACGTCCCAATCAGTGAATACAATTAATATTAGGAACGACCACATGAGTGACGAACAAAGAGCGCAACTCGAGACATAGAATCCTATTCAGTGACCCCAATGAAAAATTAGGACATTAGAAAAAGCGAACATGAAGGTTCAGCTTGACAAATGTGAATGCTTAAAACGAGAAGTCGAATTTTTTTAGGTTTCATTGTTTCTGATCGCGGAATAAAAACGAACCCAGATAGAGTAGAAGCCATTAACAATTATCCCCTTCCTAAAACGTTAAAGGATCTAAGATCTTTCCTTGGAATGTCCAACTTTTACAGAAGATTTTTCGGCATTATGCTAAGATTGCAAAACCCCTGACAATCCTTCTGCGAGGGGAGAATGGCAGAGCCTCAAAATTGGATTCCCAGTAAAATTAAACAACTCTTACTGAGGAAGCAATTGACGCATTTGATAAAGAATTTCACTTGACCACTGACGCTTCTAACTACGACCTTGGCGCATTACTGTCTCAAGATGACCGACCTATTATTTTTTTGTCCCGTACCATTCAGAAAGCTGAAGAATCCTATGCGACTAATGAAAAAGAAATGCTCGCAATTGTTTGGGCTTTAAAGGAGCTCCGGAATTACCTGTATGGTTCATCCAAAATGAAAATTTACACAGACCACCTACCGCTTACATATTCATTAAATAATAAGAATTCGAACTATAAATTTAAAAAAGATGGAAAGCCTTCATAGAATATTATAAATATGAACTTTTGTACAAACCTGGGAAAACTAATTTCGTTGCCGACGCGTTTTCCAGATCCCCAGATGTTTCACAAGACTGTTCTAAGACAGATACCGACCATTATAACAAAATTTCTAGTCAAAATCACATTTCACAAGTGAACTCTATGACTTCCACACAACGTAGTGAAGAAAGCTCTTCACACACAACTCCATTCAATTTACTGACGTGCCAATAAATGCTTTCAAAAATCAGGTTATTTTGTCATCCGAAGGAGAAAGTCCTTCCTACAATTTTGAAATTGTTTCCCAACAATCCATCGACATATAATTAATGAACCAAATATTACAACGGACAATCTCACTGAACTTTTAAAGAAGTATTTGAATCCATCGGTTACGAATAGTATTCAAACTACAGATAATATTCTTGGACAACTACAGGAAATATTTCACGATAACTTTTCGCGATATAAACTAAAATATTCTAGGACGATAGTAATTGACCTCAAGACAATAGACGAACAAGAAGAAGTAATTATAAATGAACATAACAGAGCACACAGAAGTAGCGTGGAAAACAGGACTCAAATTTTGACAAAATACTACTTTCAAAGATCAAAAAAATAGTCAAGACCTGCAAAATATGTAAGGATAATAAATATGATAGACAACCGAATAAAATATAATTAGGAGAAACGCCAATACCAAAATTTTCAGGAGAAATCTTTCATATTGACATCTATTTAACGGAAAAGAAACCAATACTTACCGCCATCGATAAATTTTCCAAATACGCCCAAGTAAAGGTACTTAATTCCAGAGCTGCGGTTGACGTTAAAGAACCACTCAGAGAAATTCCTTTGTCTTTCGGTATGCCAAAGATAATTGTAATTGATAACGAGAAATCGTTCAATTCAAATGCGGTAATTTTCATGCTTGAAAATCAATATAATGTCAAGGTATTTAAAATTCCACCCTATAGTAGTAGTGCAAACGGTCAGATTGAAAGATGTCGCTCAACCTTGTCAGAGATAATTCGTTGTTTGAAAACTGAAAACACTCATAACATATTCTCAGAGATGTTACATAGATCAGTTTATGAGTATAATAATTCAATCCATTCCACTATAAATTGGAAACCGATTGAAGCTTTTTTGGTAGGAGAATTAGTACTGACCCCAAGGACATTCAGAAAGAACGACAGTAAATTTTACAATAACTTACAGAAAAACAAGCCGATGATATGAACTACCATAATGAAAAATGCGATTCATATAATAAAATGTTGACATGTTCTTTTTTCAATGCCAACTAAAAAATTATTATTACCTTCGACCTTTCATTATTTACGAATTGACTGAATTACAGGACTACTTGGACAGACTCAAACCTAGGACCAAACGCTCCCTGAATTTCATATACCAATAACGATAGACAGATCGTTGTTAATAACCTATCTTTGGAAAAATTAAATGAATTAGTTGCAACTACTAACAAAATTTTGAAAGAGGCGAACTTCAATGGAACGCACAAAAATCAAATGACTAAAACATTTAAAATGAGAATTGACCTCTTAAAAACCGAAATTGTAAATGTTCAATACGCCATACATTGGGCAAAAGTCGGAGTGGTAAACTCATTTATTCTGTCTTCAGATGAAGTGAATATTGTAAAATACATAATAAATGATGAACTAAACCCGTTCGTGAATGTAGAGCAAGTATTCGAATTTGCAGAGATAAAGATAAATTTATGATAACACCTGCTTGGCAAATTTAATAAAGAGCAAACAGTCTAACTGCAGTGTCGTTGACAATAGAAATATTCCTACAATAGAGGAATTAACACCAGGAGTATTTCTTTTAAATAAATTAAATAGGACAGTTCACGTTAATCAAGAACCTAGGAACCTTTCTGACACTTATGTGTTAAAATTTCACACCTCCACTATTAAAATATTTGATAAAACATATAATTTCTTCGAAACAATACACCTACAACCCTTACCCGCCATTCTACAACCAAGAATATCCGAACCTTACATTGAAGAAACCATATCTTTAGAAATGGTAAAGGAACTCCAAGTAATAAATACCAAATCCATTGAACAACTAACTTGAACCAAAAATGGGGCTTTTCAAAAAACATTGGTCTGCCTTCAATAGCGATTGTGATTGCAGCCTTTATGATTCTACACAAAATGTTGTGCTCCCAGAACGGGAAAATTTTTATTTCGGCACCCATAATAAAAACAAATGATGCGATGCACGAGTCTCTGCCAGAACTATCTGAAATAAGATCAGCTGGGATAAATAGAATTTCCAAGCAGACGAAATAATAAAATGTAATAAGAAACCAAACAAAAACTAAAGAATAAGAAAAGTTAGATTAAGCAAAATGTTTGTTACCTTTTTTGTGAAAATAATGAATTGTTAATTAAGAAATGTTAATCTAAGCAAAATGAAAGTTTCTTAAAATAGTTTTTGGAAATAAAGTTTCAGTTTATTATTTGGACTCAAGTAAAACGTATAGTATAATTATATAATATATATATATACATATATACAGTGAGTCAAAAGTATCTTTCATTTTGCTTAGATTAATATTTCTTAATTGACAATTCATTATTTCCACAAAAAGGTAACAAACATTTTGCTTAAGCTAACGTTTCTTATTCTTTAGTTTTTGTTTGGTTTCCTATTACATTTTATTATTTTGTCTGCTTGGCATTATTGCAGTCAAATGTCTTACTGTAGGAATTTATTGTACTCGAAGACTGGTGTCAGATGAACGCTGGTGGAGGATATAAAAACACCCCAAAAATTTGGTCCATTTTCATTTCCGTTTGGGGTGTTATATGTATTGTGGCCATTTTTCAAATTGAAAAAAATACCCCAAAAATTGGGGTCCATTTTCATTTCCGTTTGGGGTGTTATTTCATGGGGCCTTATTTCTAAACGTCCATTCAAATGATAATTAATGTTATTGGTCAAATTCATTGGAAATAAGTGAAATACAAGAACACTGAACGAATCAGTCCTTTAGAGTCAAGGAATATTTTTCAGTTTAGAAGCGGACTGGAGGAAGAGATCGCCTTTGTAAAGAATAATGATCTGGGAAACAGGAACTTCTATACCTTTTACAAGAATACTGCGACCTTCGGTCATATCTGAGCTGCCGGCGGTTGTGAAGATCGCAAGAATGTTGAACGGTATTGTCCCCAGGGTGTCCCGGGCCCGCCACGAATTTATTTTGTTCCCATAGAATATTAGCTTATGTTAACATTTTTTTTAATTTTTGACTAAAATTTTAAACTGTTTTAAATTTTTCAAGAAATATGTAAATTATTTGGAGGAAGTATTACAGAGAATTATTTAACTACATTGGTATACTTATTGTCCAACGTATTTGAAAGTATAAAAATAATGAACACTAGCCTTTTTGAGCAATTTTCTGCATAGCTGTTTTTAAGTTTTAAGGTGTTGTTTAAGCGTTTAATCGTAATTTTAGGCTGACTGTAAGTGTTAGTGAGTTCAAAACAAGACGTTTTTTTGTATTTGTTGATCGTTTGTAGCATATTACGGCCAATACTTTGGCTTATAAACAATATCTAGAAAACAGATTCTTTTGTTTTTGCAACTTTTGATAAGAGCAATAAGTATATAGTCTCTAACACGTTTTTGTAATGAACTATTTGGAACATCGTAACAATTACAAACTCTTTATTATGTTTGATTTGCACCAAAAAAAACTATATCAACAATTTTTTTGATATAATTTCTATTCCACCGCAGTGTCGTCCGTTAAGATTATTTAAAACTGGTCTCTTGCTACAAAGTTAATAAATGTCTATTGTAAAAAAAATCCTTTCGTATTTTTGTGTTTTGTTCGATCTTTCGAATGTTAATAAAATCAAGATTATTGAGATTGAGGTTAATGTTTATATTTTATTTACTGTATATTATTTCAAATATTTCGAAATTACATTGAATTTCATCTTCAGGGATTTTTTGTCGATTACTCATTGAATTGTATTTTGGGAAGTGCTTTCAATGGATGCACATTTCTAGAACTGTTAATTTTTCCTTCTTCGGCAAAGGACTTTATAACGACAAACGAAATAAAAAAATATAAATATAAACTAAAACTTTAATCTATGGACAGATCGAATAGCGGCTACACAATCAAAATCCTTTAACCCAAACCTATGTATTAGGAGATTTTCAGAATTGTGTAGCCATTTTCGGACGTGTGAACTCACTAACAAAATATGGATTTTATCATTGATCACAAATGTTACGGAGGAAGTAACTGAAGAACTGGACCGGACCGACATAGTTCATTTTGGAAGTATATCTTATTTTGGGAGTCATTCTTTGTAAAAGATATTGCGCCCACCAGTCATTTCAGTGCGTCACAGTATAATTTTCAGTTTTTTCAAGAAAAAATATAGACTTTCCCGCGAATAACACAATTCCGCTCTAAACACAAAGAATACCGACCTTAAACAGCATTAAACAAATATTTTGAAGGTTTGTTGGGGTGTACCCATTTTCGAGCTAAAACTAAGTTTGGACAAAAAATTACTAAGAACAAAGTTTGGAACAACTCTGTTGCTCCGTTCAAGAAAAATCGCACATACCACTGTAGCTAAAATTCTTAAAGTAGACCGAAAATCACCATCTACGAACTTTATATAAGGCTCGCAGAAATATTGCTATAAACAATGTTTGCACCAACGCAATATCCGGTTCGAAAGTTGTCGTGCGCACCAGTCACTACACATGATGGCCGTAGGTGTTCCTTACACCTTTCGGGCCATTTGCTCTGGAAGTATTGGCATGTCCCTGAATAAATTTGTATTGTAGTAATAGCGGCCCGATGACAATTGTTGCAAAAAAGCAAACCGTTTCCAGAGAGATCTTTTTTTATTAATTTGTTTATTTCTTATTTTACTTATAACTACATTATTAGCATAAAGGAAGTTAAGCTACTGAGGTCTTAAGCTTACACAGTTATAATTACTAATTTTCCAGAGAGGTCTTAAACTGTGCTTCTCTGAAAATTTTTCAATTATCGAGGTTATCGAAATAGTGGATCTAATCGGTTGATCTGTTCGAGAATTATCGTGTTCTCCAGGCAGCCACCCAGGCGGACGAACATAGCTAAGTCGACTCCAAATTTTCTGAAACAGATCTCTTCCAAACACACGTTGGCACTAAAACCATTATTTCGATTAGTCAAATTTTGACTAAAGGCTGAGATTATAAAAAATTTAGATTGGGAAAGATTGTGTTCGTGGACTTTTCTAAAATTCTGGGGGCCAAAATCCATTTTAAAAGTATACAAGGCCAATGAGACAAGAGTATTCTTGGTTTCTGATCAATTTATGAGAAAATCCACGACGATTGTTGGCGTCCAATCAAGACAGATGCCCGATTGGGCGACAGAATTTGTCATTATATAGCCACGATTGGGTGCTAGAATTTCAGCATGGATAGACTAACTATTGCTCAGCATTAGTTTTCTATCAAGTAAACAAATATCGTCCTTCAGAAATTCTTTGTGATAAGATCTACGATTGGACGACAACATATCTTTGGGGAATCACTTCAATGACAGTAACAGTAACAACAGGAACAACGGACCATATTCTGACACCACACCGTTATAAAAGGCAAAAAAAAGAAGACACGTGTCTCGGCATTTTTTCCTTTATTTATGTAACTCCTAAATCTACCTGGAACAACGGACCATATTCTGACACCACACCGTTATAAAAGGCAAAAAAAAAAGACACGTGTCTCGGCATTTTTTCCTTTATTTATGTAACTCCTAAATCTACCTGCAAATATAAAAAATACTAGTGGATAATGCCATGATATCTGAACGTTCCCTCTGCATAAATCAATTCTCTACTAATCCCATATTTCTTCAATAAATTACTCAATAAAATTGGAGTGGAAAATTGAAGCCATGATTTTGAACTTTTGTGAAGTAGGAAATAAAGAAAAGGTTAAGATATTTCTAAGTTTTTCCGATTGTATACTCTTTCTTTTGGTCTTACCGTAGTAATATCACTGAATAACAAAACATTCACTGTAGTTGTGAGTTATTTGATAAACAATACACCCGAAAGCATATGCGATTATTAATATATCTATTGTTTGAACATATGTTGCTGATATGTTGCCAAACATTTCCGAAAACAAGGGGAAATTGGCCAAGAAGTCTTAAGTCATTTTAATTTAA
This sequence comes from Musca autumnalis, assembly GCF_047663935.1. Lineage (NCBI taxonomy): Eukaryota > Metazoa > Arthropoda > Insecta > Diptera > Muscidae > Musca > Musca autumnalis. The sequence continues at coordinate 207,098 of NW_027411732.1, forward strand.
AAAAAAAAATTAAAATTATTTCATCAGTAATATAAGTATAAAATAAGGTTTACATCATTGCTAAATAAGAAATTTCTGCTAACATGACCTTTCAAAATTTTGGCATCCAAAAAGATCCTCCTTGAAAAGGAACACGAATAGACGTTTGTATCGATTGGATGAATAAACTCTGGCAATCGGTCGGAAGTCTCACGGAGCCACAACGGAATAATATTAGAGACTCTGTTGGCCACGAATGTATGCCACTGACCAGTAGTGGGATTCTGTAACTCATTTTTGCTGTTACCGATAAAAATCGGTAAAATTAAATAGCAAAGTTATGTCTAAAACATAAAGAAAAGTTGGTATCGCTGTTTGTGTCGGTAGAGGCTAGCGACTACTTTTTATTCATCGTTAACTTACCGAAAAATTTCGTTAATTATCGAAATTATAAGCATTTTAACTTTACCGACAATTATCGATAACAGCAAAAATGAGTTACAGAATCCCACTACAGGAGGTTTGGAAAGCCAGAAAAGAGCTGTAGTGGGGATCGTCCAGCAGAATAAGAAGTATTTAGAAACATTAAGCGTCGGAAGTAAAGTATCGAATATCTCTGTTAGCAGAACAGCCCCACATAGCTGTATTCTTGGAACGGACAGTGATTTCACTGAATCAGCTCGGAATACGCTAAGTGAGTAAATACGGACGTATCTCTAAGTACTCGCACGCTGCATTTCGAATGCATCGCAAAAGACATGGAACTGAAGATCAACTGTCGGGGTAAAACGGATTGAACCGTCTATCATTCGGTCATTGGGGCGGGATTAAGGACTTCATCCCAGCTAGTTCCAACCGACCATATTTTTTGCATTAGACTTTTTGCCAGAACTTTTCACGGCGAAAGCCTGTTAGCAGGATCGAATAACTTGGAGATCTGAGAAATTATCTCCCCATATGTATATGAACATGAAGACGGAAACGGTAATGTGGAAAAGAAGAAATAATCAGAGGTAACGTCTCACCGAATACCTTATATTTTGATCGCATTGCATTGCATTGGTCGTCGATGTTCAGAAAGTTGCGATGAAGCAAATGATCATAGGGAAGATCGGTAAGAATATCTCTCGAGTTGGTTGTCCATTTCCGAAGGAAAACGCCGACTGATTCTAGGTCCGATTTGTCCTCACTTCTATATTGGATTGCTGCTTCTATATTGGATTGAATTGAATGTGCGCCGAACCTCACATTATCTGCATACATGACGTTGCTCATAACCACGCTGGCATTCGGATATCGAGCCATGTTCAGAGCGCAATTGACACCAAAGGTGACCGTTTGTAAGTTGAAATCATGAATGGTCTCACCTAGGTGGTCGCAGAATATAATTCGTTGAAAAGGAGTTTGATCGGAATGAACACGAGTTAGGCGGTACAGCTTCTCAATGTCAGCATTGAATACATATCGAAAGAGACGCCATTTGGGTAGTAATGTGGTCAAATCAGATTGCAACACTGGACCTGTGTGCATTGGATAGGATGTGTCCGTGATGCGGAAGACAATAATGGCTGGACCCTCTATCTAGACATGGAGTCTTAACTGATACCATGTGGTGTAACTGAACGTACTCATTGAGTGCCTGATCATACTCTTCTTTTAAAATTGAATTCCGGAAAAGACGAATCTTACTGTAACGGAATTGTGTTACGGATCTCTAACGTAATTGCCCAAGACCCATTTTCTCTAGAAAACCTTGTATGAAAGGAAGAAGCACAACGTACCGAATATTTTCATTCCTATTTGTAGTTGAAATATAGCGCTCCTCGCAGCCCTTAACGTGGTCTGAAGGAAACTTTTAACTAGAGAGGTTCTCTACCTCTCTGAAACGACAAATCTCTCTATCGAAGGGTACTTCACAAAAGTTCGAATTTAGAGTAGAAGGACGAGAAGAAGTAGGAATAGGGCCTGGGAGAATCCATCCATACATGGTCTCTTGACACATTAATATTTCACAAATATTACGCATTATCCCAGCGCATTATACTAGGAAGGAAATCACCACCTATCAGAACGTCGATGTTAGAACACGTAAAGAAGTGCGGATTAGCCAGTGTAATCGGAGGAATACGAGAATAGAGATGGTGTTAATGTGTGGGCAGGAAGGTTTCCAGACAACTGCAGAACCACGAATGCTTGAACGGAAAGTTGAACTAAATAATCAAATCGCGAGCACAACACTAAAGAACATATCTTTCGCACGGAAGCAGCTATCGAATTATAGAGGCCAGAAATCTGAACGTTTGTACGGTCATAAGGAAGTTTCGATTTGTTGAAAAAGCATTCAGATATTAATGTTCCTTGAGAATATAAATCTAGAAGTACGCGAGCGTGATACGCCACTACTAAGTGCACCACATTTACCAACACAGTTCCCAGCAGAATACCCCCAGAATTGGAAGTGAAACATGTTTGAATTACTCCACCCCCTGAACTAGTGGACTGTACTGGATTAGGAGAACACATAATGGAGTTTGGACTCAAGTTTGTAGAGCTTGGGGCGTATTTTATGAATGACTAACTGAAGAACGATCATGAAGCATAGTGTTGTGCCACCTCCGACACTCGAAGCAATTATTCTTGCTTGAACAGTTGTTAAGTTGGTGAGTCTTTGAGAAACAATTAAGACAAGCGCCATGTTTCTTTATCTCATCTGTATCAGTCCACCGGGATGAATCTAAGATTTGTCTGAGCGACTTATCAGACAATCCTTCTTCCAACAGCGTCAAAGTTAGATCAGAAGACAATTTGAACAAAGAAAAGTGAATATTGGATCCCAACTTTCGACGTCGATATCTTAGAGTGATAACGCAGCAATACAAGCATTTATGTCGCGTTGCAATGACTTAATGGTACTCGCAAACCCGGATTTTTAAGACAGACGATTGAAAAGAAATATTAATTGACCATTAACAAGAATTCGCTTATTTTCGAAACGATCACACAAATTCTTCCCAGTGAGTTGGAAACCTTGATTGTTCAAAGGTGAACATATACCTCAACGTCAGCTTCACCTGCAGTCCTCTGGGTCAAATGAAACTTGACTGAGCACAGAATTTTGATGTACACGCCCGTGAACAAAATGTGCTGAAACGAAATGGATATGCAATATCTAGCAATACACAAGTATTAGCCAAAATGAATTGCCATACAGGCAAATACACATTCAAAACAGAAGTGTGCAAACATTTAACACAGCTATGCCATTACAATATGTATTTTGTGTCTATCTAGATGCGCCTACTCACATCTATAGTTATCTTTGATTGAAGCCGAAGTGGTCTGTTGTCCTTTATCGTCTTCCCAGTTCATCAAGGTCCACACCTCTGAGGTTATGTCCTTATGGGCAGAAATCAAGTCTGCTTATAATCAATTTATGTCCGATCGAGCTAGCGAAGAGCAGAGCGTGGAAGACGAGGAACAAGTGAGTGATTGGCCCGACTGAATCAGCTTTCTGGTGATCTGATTTTGTGTGATCGTTTCGAAAATAAGCGAATTCGTGTTACTGGTCAATCAACATTTAATTTCAATCGTCTGTCTTATAAATCCGAGTGTGCGGGTGCAATTAAGTCATTGCAACGCGACATAAATGCTTGTATTGCTGCGTTATCGCTGTACGATATCGACGTCGAAAGTTGGGATCCAATATTCCTTTTTCTTGGTTCAAATCGTCTTCTGATCTAACTTTGACCCTATTGGAAGACGGTTCGTCTGATAAGACGGTGAGACAGATCTTAGATTCATCGTGGTGGATTTAAACAGCGTTTGGATGAGATAAAGAAAAGCTTGTCTAAATTATTTCTTAAAGACTCACCAACTTAACAACTGTTCAAGCAAGAATAATTGCTTCGAGTGTCGGAGGTGGCACAACACTATGCTTCATGATCGTTCTTCAGTTAGTCATTCATCCAATACGCCCCAAGAGTCCAAACTCTATTATGTGTTCTCCTAATCGTGTACAGTCCACTAGTTCAGGGGGTGGAGTAATTTAAACCTGTTTCACTTCCAATTCTAGGGGTATTCTGCTGGGAACTGCGTTGGTAAATGTGTTGCACTTAGTAGTGGCGTATCACGCTCGCGTACTTCTAGATTTATATTCTCAAGGAACATTAATATCTGAATGCTTTTTCAACAAATTGAAACTTACTTATGACCTTACAATAATTCGACAGCTGCTAATTCTTCTTGTCCATCTACTCTAAATTCGAACTTTTGTGAAGTAACCTTCGATAGAGAGATTTGTCGTAGAGAACCTCCCTAGTAGCGCTATATTTTAACGACAAATAGGAATGAAAATGTTCGGTACGTTGTTCTTCTTCCTTTCATACAAAGGTTTCTAGAAAAAATTGGTCTTGGGCAATCACGTTAGAGTTCCGTAAAACAGTTCCTTTACAGTGAGATTCGTCTTCTCCGGAATTCAGATTTCAAATAAGAGTATGATCAGGCACTCAATGAGCACGTTCAGTTAAACCACATGGTCCCAGTTCAGACTCCATGTTTAGATAGAGATTCCAGCCATTATTGTCTTCCGCATCACGGACACGTCCAATCCAATGCACACAGGTCCAGTGTTGCAATTTGATTTTACCACATTACTTCGCAAATGGCGTCTCTTTCGATATGTATTCAATGATGACATTGAGAAGCTGTACCGCCTAATTCTTGTTCATTCCGATCAAACACCTTTTCAACGAATTATATTCTGCGACCACCTAGGTGAGACCATTCATGATTTCAACTTACAAACTGTCACCTTTGGAGTCAATTGCGCTCTGAACATGGCTCGATATCCGAATGCCACCGTGGTTATGAGCAACGTCATGTATGCAGATAATGTGAGGTTCGGCGCACATTCAATTCCAGCAGCAATCCAATATAGAAGAGAGGACAAATCGGATCTAGAATCAGTGGCCGTTTTCCTTCGGAAATGGACAACCAACTCGAGAGATATTCTTACCGATCTTCCCTATGAACATCGACGACCAATGCAATGCAATGCGACCAAAATATTAGGTATTCGGTGGGACGTTAGCTCTGATTATTTCTTCTTTTCCACATTACTGTTCCCGTCTTCATGTTTATATACATAAGGGTAGATACTTTCTCAGATCTTCAATTTTTTCGCCGTGCATAGTTCTGGCAAAAAGTCTAATGCAAAAAATATGGTCGGATGGTACTAGCTGGGATGAAGTCCCTAATCCCGCCACATTGTCCGAATGGTAGATGTTCCAATCCGTTTTACCCCGACCGCTGGTCGTCAGTTTCATGTCTTTTGCGATGCATTCGAAATGCAGCCGCTTTATACGTGCGAATAGCTTGAGATACGTCCGTATCTACTCACTTAGTGTATTCCGATATAAGAGCTGATTCTGTGAAATCACTGTCCGTTCCAAGAATACAGGTATGTGGGGCTGTTCTGCTAACAGAGATATTCGTTACTTTACTTCCGACGCTTAATGTTTCTAAATACTTCTTATTCTGCTGGACGATCTCCACTACAGCCCTTTTCAAACCTCCTGGTCATTGACATACATTCGTGGCCAACAGAGTATCTAATATTATTCCGTTGTTGCTCCGTGAGACTTCCGAGCGATTGCCAGAGTTGATTCGTCCAATCGATACAAACGTGGACACAAAGTCTATTCGTGTTCCTTTTCCTTATTTCAAAAACACGGGGATCTTTTTGGATTTATTACATCCTATCAACGAGCGCAAAAAGTGCTCCCTTATGTGTATCGATTAATTCATCAGACCCATGCACGGTACCGTTCAACATTCCTGCGATATTCACAACCGCCCGGCAGCTCAGATATGACCGGAGTTTAAGGTCGGTTTTCTTTGCGTTTTGAGCGGAATTGTGTTATTCGCGGGAAAGTCTATATTTTTTCTTGACAAATCTGAAAATTATACTGTGACGCACTGAAATGACTGGTGGGCGCAATATCTTTTACAAAGAATGACTCCCAAAATAAAATATACTTCCACAATGAACTATGTCGGTCCGGTCCATTTCTTCAGTTACCTCCTCCGTAACATTTGTGATCAGTGATAAAATCCATATTTTGTTAGTGAGTTCATACGTCCGCAAATGGCTACACAATTCTGAAAATCTCCTAATACATAGGTTTGGGTTAAAGGATTTTGGTTGTGTAGCCGCTATTCGATCTGTCCATAGATTAAAGTTTTAGTTTATATTCCTATCCGCAAATCCGACTGATACTTGTTGAGATTTTGACTAATCTGAACCTGTTTTCGATCAGTTTTTTTATTTCGTTTGTCGAAGAAGGAAAAATGAACAGTTCTAGAAATGTGCATCCATTGAAAGCACTTCCCAAAATACAATTCAATGAGTAATCGACAAAAAATCTCTGAAGATGAAATTCAATCTCAATA